>NC_047038.1:28843530-29145303 GCF_011762595.2 Tursiops truncatus
CACCTCCACGCACTCCCTCACCCACCAGCACCCTACCCTGCCTGATTGGCTTACAAGAAGGGAAAGCATTCTCTTCATCTGCCCTCAACAATAAACCTGCAAGGAAATAGCTATAACTCACAGCCATGTATCTATTTGTGGCTCTGATTCTTTATATCACCTGTGTTAAAATATCACAATATTTCAGCTGTTAATTGAAGCACTCTGGCGTCTTGAGTTATTTTTATAGTCAACTTGAGATGACATGTGATAGTTCAGATTAATGGAAGCTGTGAGTCAGAAATTCTGTCTCTAGTTATGGTTATAACTTTTAACATGTGCTAACATGTGATATCTGTAGAT
Organism: Tursiops truncatus; assembly: GCF_011762595.2. Classification (NCBI taxonomy): domain Eukaryota; kingdom Metazoa; phylum Chordata; class Mammalia; order Artiodactyla; family Delphinidae; genus Tursiops; species Tursiops truncatus. The sequence continues at coordinate 28,843,873 of NC_047038.1, forward strand.
CATGTGACCTGTAGTTATTTCTAAAATGGGTATTTGAAACACCGAACTTTTGTCATGGTAACACTTTATGCTAAATGAAAGCAACACTTTAGTCTCTCGTAATTTTTTTCTGGTACCACATGTCTTAATAAAAAGCAGTCATTCTAATGTTTTTCAGATGTCTTCAGCAAACCCAAGGGTATTTAACTAAAATAAGCACATACCAGGTGAAATAGGTTTATCAACCCTTACAAGATTATTTGTAAAATGCTGATCATGAGTGAGAAAACAAAGAAAATTGATTTGCAGGAAAGAAAGTCCATCTACTTTTAAAGTTCCTCCAATGTGGAGGGAATAGATTCTTTCTAAGTCTATGAAGCATTCAGGAAACCAATGCACAGTTAGTGTGAACTCTCTAAGAAGGCAGCCTGGAGATCCTTTTAAGTGATGTGAGCAGTGAAGCTCTTAAAATGGGGCTAATTAGCTGTTTGATGTACTTGACAGAGAAAGATGTATGCAAGCAGAGAGAAAAGACTGCAAACACAGATATCCCTGATTGCATTATTGTCCAAAACTTTAATTAATTTCTTGAGGACTATCTTTTCCATAATTTAAAATGGCTTAAAAGATGTACAACTAACAGGTTCAAAGTGTTTCTTTAACTAATCATTTGCACTGCAGGAGGCTGAAAATTATAGAGCACATTTTATACTCTCCTCAAGCTGTCCAAGAATTCCTTTTACAGGCTCTGGCTTTCCTTCTCCCCCTGTTTGCACACTGGCGTTGAGAAATGTGTGACTTGACTTCACTGATATGTTGTCCAAAGCCCACAAAGCCACCCCCCCTCTGCTCTTCATGGCAGGGAAGGTGTAAGTGTCTTTTGGCATGAAAATGTCCTCTTGGTACATGGGTGTCACGAGAGAGAAAAATTGGATACCGTGCCGCGGACCAGTCGGAGAGAGAGGATTTCACCGCCCATTATGGGCTCAGTTAAAAAATACGCTTTTCTAAATTTAAAATACAAACGAGTCTTTCAGCTAGGATTATAAGTTTCTGCAAAATACAGTTCATAAAGAAAAAAGTTTGAATACCAACTGGGCTCAACTTTCTGCACAAAAATTATAATGGCAGTTCATGCACAGCAGCGATCAAAACATAAACACGCAAACAGGTAAAGAGCTGTTTCCATTTCTTCTTGTTATCCAAATATAAATTTTAAATTTTGCTGACTTTGCTTATTTTCTCTTAGTGAGTAATTTTTCTGCGTATGAAGTTTTATAAGAAAGTCATACTTTAAAATCATTCTGCTGGTATTTTCAGGAAAACAACAAACTTAAGGATCATTAATTTTAAACAAAGACTAAGAAATAATCAACTGAGATTTGTGAGGATAACTTTAATGTCTTAGTCTCATATAGGCCATAGCATTACCAGAGAGTAATCCACATTTACAAAGTTTCCTTAGTAGTCAAAAATGGTATTGAAAGGGACTTATATCAGAGATAACTAAGATTCTTGCCAAAATCATGGCTGACACAAATTCTATGAGTTTTTCAATCTCTACACTGTTTTTATGTGTGAGTATCCATAGGACAATTCACTCATTCATTCAATAAATATTTATTGAGGGCTTACTATGTGTCCCAGTTACGGGTGATAGAGCAGGAAAGTAAATAGACAAAACTTCCTTCAAGAAGCTCACGTGATTGTTGGAGTGGGGAGTTTAAACAAACCATATAAATAAGTAATCTAAATAGTGTATTAGAAGGTGATATGGCCCTCGAAGGCAAGACAGCAGAGCACACAGTGTGGCAGCTAGTGGCCCACTGGTGTTTACATGGAGAGGGATGGGGAGATTTTGAGCAGAAGAGTGATAGAATCTGACTTGCATTTTATGACTCACTCTGGCTGCTGTGTTGAGATTATTCTAAAGTGCAGCAAGAGTGGAAATAAGGAGACCACTGTGGAGGCTATTACAGGGATCTGAGTAAGAGACAATGGTGGCTTGGGCCACCACTGCCTTGGAGCAGGGAGAGCTACAAGCAAACAAATGGTTACAATCCACGGGGGCTGTGTAAGGGCAGCCGTACAATGCTTTCCTTCTGCGCTTTGATCTTACCCTTTATCGTCTCCTGGACGGGGCTCCATCAATTATCCTAGCCTATCAATCTCTCCTACTCTACTCTCTTCCCAAACAGGCCCAAGCGTCTCTCATTTAAAAAAAAAAGGAGAAAAAAAAGAAAACTTTTTCCTTTAGCCTTGGTAAATGTCAGAAAAAAGGTGATGTTTGAGTGAGACAGAGAATGAGTAAGAGTTTAGCAGGCAGATAAGACAAATCCAGGTGAAGGCAACCACTGCAGGTAGCGTGCAAGGTCCTGAGGCTCGAAGACGCAGACGCTCAGGGAACTGTGAGTAGTTTGGTGTTGCTGCAGTGTCCTGGGAGGGAGAGGGAAAGCAGGCGGTTTGAGTAGCAGGTTACCACGTGCCATTGATACTATTCTCAAGAGTCTGGTGTTGCACTTCGACACCACAGTATAGGGTGGCGAAGATGGCTCCCATTGGCAAAGAAGGAGGAAGGCGTTGCCCCAGAAACCTCACTCGGCCTCAGAGTAGAGGAAGATGAGAACTGACCCCATGGGGGATCAGGTGGGGTAAGAGCAGCCCCTTCTTAGAAGGCATCGTGTAGAACTGGTATCTTTGAGAAGAGCCCCTGCTGACCGGGGGAGAGAAGGCTGTTCGCTAAGAGGGAGAACTTGTGTCTAGGGGTTGGTCTGCCCAGAGCACTTCAGGGTGGCCTGCTGGCCAGAGCTGGGGCTCCCCTCCCAAAAATAACCCACTAATCCTTTTAAAAGCTGCACCACAAGCCAATAACACAGGTATTTCAAACATAGTTTTGGGGCCTAAATTCAAACTCTAAGTTTACAAAGAGGCACTGGACTACTTTCAGGGGACATTCTGGTGTCCAAAGAAAGCAATTCTCCTTAATAAAATAGTATTTTCTTAGGGCATCCTAGGCTCTAACACAGGGGATTTTCCAAAGGCCCCAGTGAGAAATGTGGGGAGACAATGAGAAATTCTAAAAATAGGAGTAACGATGTGACTAGATTTGTATTTTACAAAGATGCTTCTGGAAACAAGGTACAGGTGGATTAGATAGCCAAGAGGCCAATTATGTTGAGACCAATATGGGGGCTTTTGTGATACTTCAATGATAGAAGCGATAGAGACTTTAAAACGTAATGGGCCAGCTCAGGCACATATATCATTTTAATATAAACTCTGGCCATAGGTAAGGAAACATTTAGAAATAAATTTTGGAAGAGGAAAACATAACTGGGGGAAATCCTGCTAGCACTGAACCTCCTTAATAGTGAGAGGCTGAGGACATTAAAGTAGCAATTCATTTGATGAGCAATTGATATCTGGAAGGCTAATGACAGCCTTGTTGCCAGGAGAGCACGGTTACAGTCTCAGCCTGTGACTTTAAAAACTTCACTAGGGGAAAAATTACAGTCGGGCAAGCAGCAGCAGGGCATGGCCTACGGCACAATATGCCGATAACTAAGTCCCAGGGAAAGCTGATTTGTGGCTTCTGAGCACATGCATCGAGAGCCTCTGCTATTGACTAGTTGTGGTTCATCGGGATGTAGATCTATCTTGGCTAACAAGAAAGCACTAGAGGTCTGCATTTAGCCACTGAACCAGTCTCCAGAGACTTCGTGCGGCTGTCTTTACCCTCCTACCAATCGACACATCAAAAGCTGCAGAATATATTTTCACTTTCAAAAAATGCAAACTGCAAGCGAGATAAAGTTGCCAAACTAGACTTGAAACGGGGTGAATGATTACAGCCCAGCTCCAGATATAAAGAATAAATCATGTGTGTCCAGCCAGAATTTTCTTATATGTGTCAACAAGAAAGATAACTGAGTGTCTATATACCCAGGACATCCACACCATATTAATTTGACTAGAAAGGATTAAAACCATTTACACTGGCTTTCTGACTTGAATAATTGTAAGCAGCATACTTGTGCAGGATCTCTTACTGAAGATAGCTGTGGTTATAATGAAATGATTAGAATATTCATCTTAGTAACCCTCAAATAATTACTTGGCGTGGGTTTTTCACTCAAACCATATAGATCAAGGCAAGAATACATTTCATTTTTCATTTGCTTTAACAATTCCTTCCCTTCCTGGAGGTTTGAGACTCCACTGAAATAGATTCTACATCTTTGAATGTTTTCTCAAATTATCAGCTCTTTTGACATTGATTCTAATATCACCAAGACCTTTTCTCCCAGATGTTTTCCAGGAAGACTTACTTACAAAAGGTCTTCGCTGTTTCCCAGCTTTCAAGGATCGTTTAGTTTTGGCACTCTTGATTTGGGATGTGTGCAGGTGCCTGAAAAAGAGAGAATGTTACCCTTTGGTAAGCTCTATTTAATTCTCTAAAGTGAGTGAAAGGTCATGCTGAGGAGGTGAGCTCCTTGTACATTTGAAGTAAAAGCCAGTGCTTTAGTTTTAAATTCCAGGTGGCCCAGTAAGGATTGGAATGCACGGTTTGGACTGCTTCCCTTTCAGTTACCTCTTAAGGGAGATATCACTGTGATTTACTGGACTAACTCAAACCGGCTCCTTGGGGGCTGTTGGCAGGACAGGTGCTGGATTGGCACATCAGTGTGCGCATCTCTAGGTGTTGCCAGTCCCCTTATTGGGAGTTCTGTCTGGGAAGCGTTCTCTGGCTGCAAAACCCCCTGCCTCAGAGGTATCTCCTCACTGCATTTCTTCCCAACCCCATGGAAAGATTCATGCTGTCTCACTAGTTCATGTATCTAGTCCATCGCTGACGTACTAGAACTGCTGGCCTGAGGTACCAAATGGTCTTTTATTGTCTCCCACTTTTTGAAAAGTAAACATTAAAATTAATTTTAAACCTAGGAAACGTGGTTGTGTTGGTACAGAGACAAACAAAAGTTTATGCCAGAATAAAAATCACAGAAAAACGTAACATACCAATTTCGAACCCGAACTTAAATTCTAAAAGTTTTTCAATTCACCTGCACATATTTTCGTATTGCAGCATAAGTGCCAGGTCTCATTTCAACACCTTTATTAAGAAAATCGATGTTAATAGCTTTCAGGCCCATTCATTCCACAGAGGTTCTCAAAAAGCTTAAAAGAATGTCTATCTCCACATGAAGGACTAGACAACGCATAAACTAAACTTGCAAGACATGCCGTTTTACATACCTTTGTAACATCCGGATTGGACTATGACAGTGCCTACCTCCTGGGGCGATTCTTAAAGACCACCCAGGAAATTCAGCCACTGCAGAATGTAGCAGCAGTCTGCTGATTTAGAAATGGAGGCCATTTCACTCGTGTCTACACTATAACAGCAACCCATTTATTTAGAGCACGATAAAAGATCTGCGAGATGATATCTGAGTATTTTTCTTCTTTAGACTGTAGCTTCTTGGAGGAACATTTTTTACATACTCTCTCACAGGCCAACGTGTTGCTTCTAAAGCAGGTCTTGATGCAGTTCTGTGTACGTGTCTACAAAAGCAGCTCAAGAGCCTCAACAAGGATCTTATTTAATTCGATGCCATACCTAAATAAAAGTAAAATCCCTAGAGTTAAGCATAAGCCTAATTGCCTAAATAAGCACATTTCATTTACTTATTTATCAATTTAATTAAATAAGTAAAATATTTAACGCTTACTGAGATGTACGATAGGGGTTCCTAAAGGTAGTAACACCCATATGGATGTTTATGTGCAGCTTAGCAAGAGTCAAAGGTCAGTGGGTTTGAATAGAAAGTAAACTTTTACTTGCATTTCTCTAATGAACAGATCACCTAGTCTGTAAGTTTTTGTATGCTAATTCTTGTTCTCTTCTTTGACACATCATTGCCTCTGCCCAGTAATAGTTAGGGACTATAGGCTCTGGACTAGGAAGCAGGGAGCTGGTCTCTTTCAATTTGTTAGCATATCAATCCAAGACTGCCTCACTAACCACCACTGGACTCTTAGTAAAAATCCCAACGCTATGTCTTCAAGGGATTGCTCCGCAGATATCAAAATGCATGTGCAATTATAGTGCCACCCCCAGCAACAAGGCCACCCACAGTCAGCATTTCTCATTTATTTGGGGATAGGTTTAGATAAAAATGAATCTGGGGGCTTCCCTGGTGGCGCAGTGGTTGAGAGTCCGCCTGCCAATGCAGGGGACACAGGTTCGTGCCCCGGTCCGGGAAGACCCCACATGCCGCGGAGCGGCTGGGCCCCTGAGCCATGGCTGCTGAGTCTGTGCGTCCGGAGCCTGTGCTCCGGACGCCGCAACGGGAGAGGCCACAACAGTGAGAGGCCCGCGTACCACAAAAAACAAAAAAAGGAATCCGCAAGCTGGGGCTTCATCTTATTTTTATAGTAGAAAAATACATTTTTTTCCTACAATTAACAACAAACTTATGGCTACCAAAGGGGAAGGGGGGGATAAATTAGGAGTTTGGGATTAACATATACACACTACTATATATATATCTATATAATAGATAACCAACAAGGACCTACTGTATAGCAGAGGGAACTCTACTCAATATTTTGTAAAAAGCTATAAGGGAAAAGAATCTGAAAAAGAATATATATGTATAACTGAATCACTTTGCTGGACACCTGAAACTAACACAACATTGTAAATCAACTCTACTCCAATAAAAAATTGAATTTAAAAAATCAAAGTAAACAAGGCAAAATTATCAACCTAATTTTTAAAATGCATCATAGTTCTTTGAGATACTTTTTAATGTAAAATGTACATAATGATTTCGAGGTAGGAGTCTTGTTTGGGGAGGAGTTACTTTTTGCTGTGAAGTGTCAGGAGAAGGACTTGTCTTATGCGCTACAAGAGGCTGGTGAGGAAATAAGTCTCTTTGATACATGAGCCAATGAGCTAGAGCCTTTCTTTTTGTTCTCTTAGAGTTGAAGACAGGACTAGATTTAGTTTCGTTGATGGTAATGACTCAGTTACTGTTCTGTTTTCATCAGGCAACTTGTACACAATAAGAGTAAAATTGTTGGAAGAAAGGCAGTTTACAGTTATCTTTGGAATATATGGAAATTATTATCTGAAGAACTTCAAGATTATTAATAATTGGAAGTATTAATACACATGGAAAACAAAGTATGTGCTCTTTTAATGTCCGTTTGGAGATGTGAAAACATAACTTATTCAGTGCTTCTTTCTTCAAGGCATGCAGTGCCATGCTGCTCTCTGGCGAGGGTCACCACACAATATCAGCCAAACCAGAGCCTCTGAGAGTGAGGGGAAGAAGTGTGAGTTCCTGAAGGACAAGTTAAACCAGCACTGCCCCAGGCAAACTTATGATCAGTCTATGTACACATAACTTCTAGACCCCTCCAAATATAACCCTTTCCCATTGTAAATAATTTATTTCATTTTCATGTTAAACTCAGAAACAATGATTCAAAATGCCACTCTAAACCAGCTAACAAACTTCATATTCACAAAACAAACTCCCAAATCTGTGTTTTCTCATATTTTTTTGAGTGTCATCATTAATGAATATTTTGATTCTGGAAGATAGTAAATATTTGTGAAGTTGAATCTACTTTTTAAAATTTATAACGTGCTTTTCGGATTTAAAAATATATTTCAGAAACATTTTCAGTGGCTTAAATCGCCCCAGAAATTGCAAATAAAATTATGTAATAAAAGCAATACCCATATGTGAATTTTAACCAATAATAAAGGCAATTTTTAGTTATTTAACTGTAGATTACACATAATAACTTGAGCAACTGTGTGTGTGTGGCTGTGTGCTATGTGACTGTGAGTCTGTGTTTGTTGGCGGGTAGGCACATGCAAGAGATAATATTCATTCAGCTTTCCTCTGAGTATATTTTAAAGGCAAATGTAACAGATTTTCTGCTTTACTGCTTATTTTGAGTATGACTACTAATTCATTTAAGGCATGTTTTACATATATGCAAGTAACCTGATATAATGGAAGGAGCCTGAGCTTTGAATTGAAACAGACTTGAACTTGGATCCCAGTGCCATCACTTTTATGACTTTGAGCAAATTGCTAAAATTCTAATTCTCATGTTTTTAGTTTGTAAAGTGGGCACTGTATTACCTGCTATAACAGTTGTTTAGAAGATGGTTGGCACTTAGCACAGTGCCTGGCTCACAGTAGGCACTAAGTAATTTTTTCACATTACCCAGTTTTAGAAAAAGAATAAAGTAAAATATACTATGCTAAACAAAATTTTACCTTACTCAAATGATTCAGAAGGCTTTTCAGGGTCTTAATAGTTTTTTCACTTTTAATACACCATAACTTTAAGAAACATGATTCTTAAAAAGAATGCATGAAAAGTCTTATTTCATTGCTTAGTAGTTTGAGATAATTGCATTGAAACAAATAAACAAAGAGAAGATTCAATATCTTAAAAAATACAAGCCTTTCTTTTTAGTTTTGTAGTAGATAAAATTCTGAATTGGCACTCTTTAGAAATGTGTTACAATCAGTAGTAGTATCTTAAACAAATTAAAAATTCTTTTCTGAACCTCAGTTTCCCCATATATAAAATGAAGGCTTGAAATAGGTAATCTTTTAGGCCCTTTCTAGCAATAAACTTAGTTATCTTTATTGCTTTTCCTTTTAAGAAACAAAGAAGAAAAAAAATCAAAACTATTATTTTATAGGTCCTCAAAAGGCAACTATTTCTGCCACTTGCTAGTGACAACAGGGAAATAACCAGGAGCTGAAAAACAGCTGATAAAAGAGTATCATTTACCTTCTGTATTTTTTCTATAAAATTGTGGTGGAAGGGATAGAATTTGGGGGAGGAACATGAACAATAGTGGGTTTGCCTGACTGAAAAAAAAAAGAAAAGAAGAAAGAAAGAAAACCACCATTAATCAAAATGGCCCTGACTGAAACTTCTTGATAGAAATCTTATCTCGCACCTTCTTGGTCAAAAAAATTAAAGGTCGCCAGTACAACCTTTCCCACATGTGCTGCATTCCTCCCTTGCTCAAATCCTGCCTTTCGTACTGGATTCAAAACTCTTCAGGAAATGACCTAGGTTGTAAAAGGAAGATAGTGTTCGATTTTGCCCTCATTTCCTGCAGAAAGTATTCAGATGTTCATCTAGGAAATATATATATATAACATTCAGGCCTGAAAAAAAGAAAATACAGGTTTTTTTTTTTTAAAAAGCCTTATTCAATCACAAACACATTGCAGTCAGTAGCCGGGCTTCAGACTACAAATCATAGTGAAAGCCAGTTTCTACCTACCTATGTAACCCATAAAAAGCCTTTTTAACTCAATATTGTTAGGAACATTCCAGTCTAGATTTGAAAGGATTTCCGTATTATTTTTGACCCCAAAGATTTAAGTATTAAATAATGACCCCCAAAATAGATACCGCCTTGTTTGTTAAGGAGATCTGTCTTACACTTTCCTAACATTATAGCCAGATTTCACGCTCACAGGAAAACAAAACACACATAATGGAGTGGTTATTAATTCAATAAATCCAGCAGCGCTCGTGCTCTGGGCAAAAGGCAAAGTTAAAAGCAGCTGTTCATTGAGGACATATGGGACATGGCCAGGGTGAGGTAGCCGCTTCAGCACGTCATCCACCACTTTTAAGGCTGACTGCACTCAATTTCTTAGACAATCTACACACCATTTTCAGTTCTGTACCTCCATAATTTATCACAACAATACCTCAAGCACACAGATCTGAGGGGGAAAATGAAAGCAATTTACAGTATCAAGATGAAAGTAGCTGGGTGGATAGGGAAGACCTACTATGTAAATCATATCCACAACTTCAAGGAATGTTGACATAATATTCTGGAATTAATTTTTTCCAGCATTCCTATGTAGGTCACACAAAGGTAAATCTAGTTTCTCCTCCCTACCTCTTATATCTGGAGTTGTTTATCAATATGTTAAAGAGGAAATTGATTTTACCTCTCCCTTCTACAAGGACAATAAGAACCTTATGTATAAAACTCACCAATAACAATGAAAGGAATCAGTTGAAACACTAGCATGCAATCTTTATATATGTCTCCCTGTTAAAGGTCATGGGACGATAGCAATAAAAAAAAAAGGCAGAAGCACAGACATATAAGGGATAGCAATCTGTTTGAAATAGTAGTATGGATTATTGTAGACTAATCTCATTATGTCTTCTTTTAAAATATGTCCCTAAACTCTGCCTCGGATTCATATAGGTAAACCACACTGATGACAAATAGCTTAATATAGAACAGTTTAAGAAATGAAAATTTTATATCGTGCTATAATGTGTATTTCACGCAGGGAGCTGTTTCTTTAATGAAAATAGTATGCTGATACCTTCATCAAAAACTAGGCAATTATTTCAGTCTCCTTCCCCACACCCCTTCTAGTCTTCTCAGGGTTGATTGAAGCAGGGTAAGGAGAAGCAGTTACAGGGTGGTGAGAGATATTTCAAGAAAGTGTCTCAAGACAAAAGGTAATAAACAAAAAACAGAACATGTAAGAACACTCTAGGAATCTACAGAAATACTCCAAAGTATTTGATTTCCTGAAGGCTTGCAAGATAGTGTATCGGCCGTTTAGTTCAGATAGTGTAGGAAGAATAGACCCTCAAAACTGAAAAACTTGTCAGCATACTCATTTGAGACATTTATTTTTCTGTAAATTAAATAAATATAATAATTTCTAGTTTTTTATCTGAAGCAAATAATGTGTTTATCGTAGATCGTTTGGAAAATTAGAAAACCAAGAGTCACTCCTCATCCTAACAATGAGAGAATCTCCATCTCTAGCTCTCCTTCTGTCATCTCTAGTTCGTTATGTGAATTACATGTAAATGTACAATTTCTTTCATTTCTTGGTTCACCTTTTGCAGGTAAATGTGTAGGAAATATTTTACATTAATGATAAACTTTTGTATATCATACATATGCTAAATATCTCCCCTTTGTTCTACTTGCATTCACCATTATGCTAAGTGCTTGATGAATATTATTTTATTTATTCCTCACAAAAAACCCTATGTGGTACTTACTGTATAATAGTAATAATAATAAGTACAATTATTATTATTATTATATTTCACAGATCAGAAAATTGAGGCATGTAGAGGTTAAACAACTTGAACAAAGTCAGGCTTAATAAATGGTGGAGCTGTTTTTTAAAATCTGGGTGTGCCTTTTTCAAAGTCAGTGCTCTTGACCACTGGGTATATTACCATTTCAGGTGTTTTTAATTTTCATGTTTTAATCTATCTGTTTTATGAATTTTTTTCTTTTCACCATGCCTAGAAAGACCTTCTTCCCCCATGAGCAAATTAAAAGTCATCTCTATTTTTCTTCCAGCTCTTTTATTTCTTCCTTTACATTTTACTCCTTTATCTACTTGAAATTTATTTTAAGATATGGAATGAGGCATCTTTATTTCTCTAACTATGTAGTTAACCAACTAATCTAGGATCATTTATTTAATAATCCATGTTTTCCTTGGTGCTCGGAAAAGCTGATTTATCAATATTAGTGATTTTATATGTTTTGGCTATACCATTTTAATTGTGTGATAAGATCTAACAGGGTGTTACACATATGTTTTCAAATGTTTTTGCCTATAACTCACTTGTTTATTTTTTCATATAAACTTCACAGAAGTTCTGAAATATGTTAGAAAAATACTCAGGGTTTGGGGGGAAAAGTGAATTAAGCTTATAAATAAATTTAAGGAAAATATCTGTTTCCATGACCAAAGATTAACCTGAATGATAAGGTGACTCATAACTCAATTATTTTCGTTTGTTGGTTTTGTTGTGGTTTTGGTATGAATTTTTAAATCCTTTGGAAGGTGAAATAAATTTTATTTTCTATCCCACTTTGTTTACTGGTTTATCACCCAAATCAAAGAATTTATGAGTCTAAGCAGAATTAATTTATCCTTATTTGATATGACCCTCTGTTTTTCACAAAAAAAGATATTGTTTTTAACACATTTAGTCATTTTAGACTTTAATAAAGATTTTACCATTTTTTACAAGTACAGCAATGACAACTTATTTTAAGAGTTACGTGTGGACTTTTTCTTATAAGTGCACATTACGATCACTTATTCACTCGAATTATTGTTAGAAACCTATGTCTCAGGAGTAATGTTTGTTTGTAGGTTAAAAAGAAAAGAATAGTTATAATATTAAATATTGAGTTCAGAATATGTGCTAGACATTGTTCTAAGAGGTTTACTCATTAAATTAAATGGCCCAGTTATTATTATTAGCCCCCATTTACCAATGAATGATTTCTTTACTTTCCCTTGTTCACACGCCCTATAAGTGGTAGAGCTCTAGGATTTTAACCCATGCATTGGGACGCCAGAGCCCTTGCTCTTAACCTCTGTGCTATCCCTGCTATCTGGAGCTTCACGATTCAGTGTAAAAGACTAAAATGCAAAGTTACAATTTCAACTATGTGATAAATGCCAGCTATCATAGACTTATGATAGACACAGAAAGGAAGTACTTAACGACCTGGAAAAGTCAGGAAAGACTTGATGGATGAAGTAAATATGAACTGAGTTTTAAAGGATGAGTTTTCTCTCACTAGGAGCATAAGGGAAAATGGACTGCTTTAGCAGAGCAAACAATGTGTAAAGGTAGGAAGTAAAAAAGAGCACAGATCCTTTGGGGACAACTAGAGCACAGAGCACTTGTGGGGGCTCAGGAGATGGAACCAGAAACCTGGACAGCACAGTTGCTCCAGGACACTTGAGCCCCTTCAGCACTCTTGGTTGGCTGTGGGAAGGTCTGAACTCATATTCATTTCGTCACCCTGTTGGAAAATGTCTTCTATAATAGTTCCCATTAAGTAATTACCATTATGTAACTATGACATCTATTTCTCTAGAAAAAATTATATAATATTTATAATGAGGTAGTGGCAATGTGGACAACTGGAGAAAATAGTAAGTACTATCTCTATAAATTCTTCTCTTCATGATTTTATAGTTGTCAAGATAGTTAAAATGACACCACTTACCAGTACATTCACACATATCATATAATTTCATCATCATCGTAATTTTGAGAGTGAGGACTCAGTCATCTCCATTTTATCAATGAAGAAACTGACTTGAAAATTATGAGAGACTTACTCAAAACTAGAAAGTTACCTTAATTAGAATGGAACACATGTCACCTTGTAAATTACATTAGCAACCCATAGGCTAGGTAAAACTAATTCTTAGGGTGAAGTTATGGAAAATGAGGAGCAAAGAAAATACAGCTTATGTTAGCTGGCCTTTATATATACTCAGGATTCAACAGCACAGTGAACTCAGGTGCTATAAGTACACTAGGAAAAACCAATACTGTCTGAAAAGTCCTAAAAGCATTTGTTGACCTACAAGCATTTTGTTGAATTGAAGTGTCAGGTCTTTTAGCTAATATGTCTTTTCATTTCCAAAAATTTTGACATTCTACATTTCAATCTATATAGAAACTATAGATTTCATTTAAGTAAAATAATATTGAACCTCCAGCTAGGTTTATTCTGCTGCTTGGGAGATACAGAAAGAAGCTTACAACTTCTCTCTAAAACTGACCATTTATATACTTTTCAATTTGCCGCTGCTTTTCGGAAATACCTTTAGCACCTCACATATCTAATGAAGATAAATATTTGAAATACTTTCTTAAATATTTTGTAATTAAATTACTTTATGTATATGTGAAGGTTTGAAAAAATACGTATCTTTGTTGATTTCAGATAGATTTGTTGGATACCTCATAAGTTATTTTTAGGTGTTTAAATCTTATCCTATTGAAAAGTCTACCTTCTGCTATAATTCCACTGGGGATTATAAAAAAAGAAGTTAATGCATTGCTTGCTGAAAGTTTTAGTTTATTCATATGGTTTGTCATCATTCTGTAAGTTGACTGAAGTATTACCGTTTTGCAGATAGTGGGAGTGCGGCTTCAGAGGAGGAATCAAGAAACTGTCAGGGTGTGACTGTATCAGCAACAGCAACACACAGGAACACTCACACAGTGCTTGCTGTGAGCCAGGTTTCATTCTAAGTGCTTTGCTTAGGACAGGACATTTAATCCTTGTAATAACCTAATGAGGTAGTTATTGTCATTTTACCTATCAGGAGGTAGAAGCTGAGATGTTAAGTGATTTGCCAAAAGTCTTTGCCAGCTAGTTCATGATGAAGTTATGATACAGACTCTCAAACAATACTCTACTCTGCCTTCAGATCAGTAATATACACAAGGTGAATATTCAAGTGAAGCTTAAAATGCTACTTTTTAAAATTTTCAAACATCTTTTGAGGCTAGATAATTGCCTAAAGAGTTCTACTTCCATAATTATATCCCAGTATTAAACTGGGATATAATACCTTCCACTTTGTTATCTCACAAACAAGAAGAGATGACAGCAGTTAAGGCAACTTCAAATGTTTTCTGATTTCTTCTTCTTAAGGGTGAGTTGGATCTTTGTCACAGAAGTGACATTTTAGTGAAGATTCTTGAACACATGGAAAGATGTGTTATTCTTACTGAATGCCATCTTTTTTTTCCCCCTTATACATATGATAAGGCCAAATTTTGTACAGGCTTAAAAAAAATAATAAACCAGGTTTTAAGCATGAGAGAATAACCATTCATGATATACAGCTGAATATTAAAATCTCCAGTAAGTTGAAACAAATTATTTTATGAAAACACATTTCTTAAGTGACACCTTATCATCTTACCAAATCAGGTTGTATTTCTTTTGACAGAAGATCAAACATGTATAGTCTGGATCCTCCAGAGAAACAGAACGAATAGGAGATTTAGATAGAGATGTAGTTAGAGATAAAGATACATATACACACACACATATGTATACACACACGTATATACATATAAATAGAGGTTTATTATAAGGAACTGGCTCATGCAGTTATGGAGGCTGACAAATCCCAAGACCTGCAGTGGACAAGCCAGAGACCCAATAGTGTAGTTCAAGTTGAGCCTGAAAGCCTGAGAACCAGAGAGCCAATGGTGTAAGTTCCAGTCCAAGTCTAAGTTTAAAGGCAAGTGAAGACTGAAGTCATAATTCAAAGACAAGCAGAGATGGTGAATTCTCTCTTACTCAGCCTTTTTGTTCTATTGAGGCTTTCAAGAGATTGAATGAAGCCCACCCACATTGAGGAGGGCTTTACTCAGTCTACTAATTCAAATGTTAATCTCATCCAGAAACACCTACACAGACACGCCCAAAATAGTGTTCAACCAAATACCTGGGCATCTCATGGCCCAGCCAAACTGCCACCTAAAATTAACCATCACAAAGTTTATGCTTTCAAGGTAATATGCATTTAATGTCACGCACTTAAATGTACATCACATTTACTCTTTTAGCTTGTGTGGCGGTATGTGGAGAGAGTAAAAGGAACTTAAGTCAGCTAGGTCTTTGTTTTTAAAGGTCATTGAGATGGTGTTTTAGCCAGAGAGGAATGAACCATCTGCAGATAGGATCTGGTCAAAATTGGGGTGTTTGGTCCACTGGTCACGTTTGCAAATCATTCATGGAGGTAAAAAAAAAAATCACTGAACCATATTTACTCACAAGATACTGACTGGAATAACTATTTGGTGTTCTATAGGAAAATGAAAAATACCTTAAATTTAACGTAAGTAAAAATTTTTTTTACTTACATTTTACTTACATTTTTTTAACGTAAGTAAAAAATATTTTCCAAGGGCCGACCATATGCCAAAAAACATATGAAGTGCTAAAGATTAAGAAGTATGACAGCCAGTAAGACCTTTAAAGTTGAATTTGTTAAGAAAATGAAGCTTTGAGTTGTACAGAAGTTGAAATGGGAGGATGGTGGGGAGAGAAAGGTCTAATCTTCACTGACTTGGTTTTTTTATATATTTTTGTATGAAAATTTACAAATTTACAAAGGTAAAAGAAGGTGAACATCCATCCACTGATCACCTAGATTTTATTATTAAAATTCAGTAATCTCAGGGTTCTTGGTCTTTTTTTTTTTTTTTTTTTTAATGCTGAATCACATCGTCCTGTTTCTTCATAGATAGAGTACTTTGGGTTTGTATCCCACATTGTGAATGTAATGCTGTGAATCCATAGATTTTATTATAGTCCTCCAAAAGCTACTGATGTTTTTGTCTCAGCAAGTGATTCATTTGGTTGGACTCTAACTGCAAACTCCACCTCAGTCAGCAGCTCCGATCTCATTTCAATTCAAGCTTTAGCTGGGTTCCTTGGCATCTGTTCTGGGTATGGATTGTTCCGAAGTCAGACAGAAGCTTAGGGAGAGTTTATATGCAGAATATGGGGCATCCTCTTTCCTTTCCAGGATTCTGCTCTCACTTTCCAGTGACTCTTTTGCCCCAAATACTGTCTTGTTAGTCTTTAGATCACAAAGACTTCGAGATTTCTTTGGAGTTTTAGTCACCCTAGCCGGTGACAACCATAGCCTACCCTCAAGCTAAAAACTATAAAAAATGGAAAACTCAGCCCATGCTTCTCCTTTCTTCCAAATTTCAACTACCCCACAGAAGCTGCCTGTTTTCATTCTCTCTCTAGGGCCTTCAGGCTGTGTTTTTGTTTTTTATGCTTGCATAGCGTGTACAGGTGTTATTTGCAAGGACCTTTGGGTCCATTATGCACTCATGTGACTACCCTGGAAGGATTACATTCATAGACACTTGGTCAGAACGCACTCTTGGAAATTGTTAGAAAATATGTGTGGCCACAGACAGACATGGTAGGTAGAAAAACAAATTCAAAACTCTTACCATACACAGCATTACTATACTTCAATACACAACTATTCTTCAATAAAATTCAAAAAAAAAAAAAGAAACCTCTTACTACAGAAGGTTGAAGACAATGCAGATTATACTTTGACTATAACAATAGGGAAGTGGATCTTTTCAATGTTGTTATAAAGAAAAATATAACATGCCTCAAAAATAAGTCAGGTATGGGTTGGTACTTGAACATAAATAAATTTAAACATAAAGTTGAGGGCTCTCCCAATTTTGTTTTTCCTGAAGAATTGCTGAGGGTTTGGGGGCTGACATAACAACTTATGTTTCTCAGGCAACTCACGTATCTATTATCTCCAGCCACAAGACACTAAGCTTGCATCTATAGCGATTGGCCTGCTTTGTTCACCTCTGTGTTTCCAGTGCATAGTGTAATACTGCTTACATAGTTGATGTTCAGTGTATAGTTGTTTGATCACTCAACAAATGAGGAATGAATGTGTAATGGAAAAAGCACAGAATTTGAAGTGAAAAGTTTACATTTGACTCCTAGTTCCACCAATGACAGTTTGTGAAAACTGAAACATTTTAGTTAACTTACGCCTTAGTTTTATTATCTATAAAATGGGGATAATACACAATACCATAATTATGCTTATTTCAAAGGCTTGTGAAATCAAATGACCTAATTCAAAATAGAATAAAAATGGGACTGACATGTACACACTGCTATATTTAAAATGGATAACCAACAAGGACCTATTGTATAGCACAGGGAACTCTGCTCAATGTTATGTGGAAGCCTGGATGGGAGGGGAGTTTCGGGGAGAATGGATACATGTATATGTATGGCTGAGTCACTTTGCTGTGCACATGAAACTGTCACAACATCGTTAATCAGCCATATTCTAATATAAAATAAAAAGTTAAAAAAACAGAATAAAAATGGACTCATTTTCACTATTAATCAAACATTTCTACTAGAGATATTGCAAGCATAAAACTTGCATTTATATAGGAACATATATCCAATGAATATCTTCCTGATAAAGAGTCATGGCTTGTTTTGTTAGAATCCTCATGAGTAAACCATTCAATCTATCAGTCAATAAGACTGGTACCAGAACAATGTAATCTATTTAGAAATATTTAAATAGGGTATTGAATTCTAGACCACTGAAGGAAATCTTTCCAGACCCTGGGAAAACATTTGCTTGATCTGATTCAATAAAACATGGAGACAAATAACTCTTACTTTGCCTCAGCTACATAAATAGAAACTCAGGAGTAATGTGAATAATGCCAATCTTGACATGAAATACCAATGGAAAATTATTTATTAGGAAGATTATCTATCATGCTAGGATTATCCATAACTTATCTGATTTATCTAACTATCTAACTTAATCCTTACAAGAGAAAGGTACTATCACTGCTATCATTGTTATTTTATATGTGAGAAAACTGAGGATGAGAGAAGGGTTTTTGCCCCAGATCATACACTGTTAATCAGGAGAGTAGTGATTGAATTCAACAGTGTTTGCTTCCAAATAATATCTGTTCTTCACTAGAACACAGTCTCATTCAATGAAAGACATGAGACAAAGGTGAATCTAATATTGAATATGAGGAAGGAAACCCAGCATTTTATTTGTTTTATTGGCATCTTTCCAATGGCACAAATTCTAATGAATATTTGAAATATAATTATATCAGTTTTATTTGGTAGCCCAAATGGTTAAGTTGCTATACTTTAAAAAAATAATAAACTGTACAAACTATCTTTAGATTAGTGGTTTTAATTTAGTCTAATATTGCGTTGATTGCATTTCAGAATTCTATTATTGATTGTGATTCACCAAAAAATATTTATTTGGGGGACACCTTCTGCCTTCCAAATTTAAAGAAAGATTTTTCATATAGCCATATGAATCAGAAAATAGAGCAGCTCATTTTTAAGAAGTGACCTGTTCTGCTAATATCTCTAATCTTTGCCTTCTTCAAAAGTTGTAATCTATCAATCCCTAACTTTATATGCATGAGAATAGTATGCAATAACATGTTACCAAATGCACTTGAAATAGCATATTTTAACTTATAACCTTCAAAAATACAAAATTAGAAAGAAGTTTTCCTTACTCCAAAATTTTCAAGAAATTGAAGAGAAAAAAGAAGGAAAAAAATTATTTTTCAATAATCTCCAAAAAAAATCATACTGTGTGTCTGTCCTGCTGTGTGTCTGTCTTTCTGGATTTCTTGCAATTGATTTATCAATATCCTTATTTTATTAAAGGAAATGTTGGAAATTTGACCATGAAATTTTTCAAATGTCACTAAGTTTTTACTTAAGTATTGATTACAGCTCTTAAAATGAGGTTAGATTCTATTTGACAATTCATTGTAGCAGCACCTATTCAGGGAAATTGGCTTATTACATCATTTTGCTTATTTTCTACAAATAATTTTAAAGAATCAGAGTCCTGGAAAAAGTGCAATATTTCTAACATAAATCATTGTGTCATTACTATGTATATGAACGTTTAAATGTTGTAAAAAGTTTCATCAATCCTACCTAGAATAATAAAAACATAGAAGATTTTAGAATAGGGTATATACATAGCTAATAAAATTGTTTTTTTCTGAAATATTGCAAGTGTGCCTAAACATACCTAAATCAAAACTACAATGAGATATCATCTCACACCAGTCAGAATGGCCATCATCAAAAAATCTAGAAACAATAAATGCTGGAGAGGGTGTGGAAAAAAGGGAACACTCTTGCACTGCTGGTGGGAGTGTGAATTGGTTCAGCCACTATGGAGAACAGTATGGAGGTTCCTTAAAAAACTACAAATAGAACTACCATATGACCCAGCAATCCTACTACTGGGCATATACCCTGAGAAACCATAATTCAAAAAGAGTCATGTACCAAAATGTTCATTGCAGCTCTATTTACAATAGCCCGGAGATGGAAACAACCTAAGTGCCTATCATCGAATGAATGGATAAAGAAGATGTGGCACATATATACAATGGAATATTACTCAGCCATAAAAAGAAACGAAATTGAGCTATTTGTAATGAGGTGGATAGACCTAGAGTCTGTCATACAGAGTGAAGTAAGTCAGAAAGAGAAAGACAAATACCGTATGCTAACATATATATATGGAATTTAAGAAAAAAAAATGTCATGAAGAACCTAGGGGTAAGACAGGAATAAAGACACAGACCTCCTGGAGAACAGACTTGAGGATATGGGGAGGGGGAAGGGTGAGCTGTGACAGGGCGAGAGAGAGGCATGGACATATATACACTAACAAACATAAGGTAGATAGCTAGTAGGAAGCAGCCGCATGGCACAGGGATATCGGCTCAGTGCTTTGTGACCACCTGGAGGGGTGGGATAGGGAGGGTGGGAGGGAGGGAGATGCGAGAGGAAAGAGATATGGGAACATATGTATATGTATAACTGATTCACTTTGTTATAAAGCAGAAACTAACACACCATTGTAAAGCAATTATACCCCAATAAAGATGTTAAAAAAAAAGAGAAAAAAAAAAAGAAAAAAAATCACAAATAAAGACTAAGTCAAAAGCCAAGTTGTGTTACCACCAACACCAGCAGATACCTGTGGATCAGTTATTACAATCAAGACATCTTATTTCAAAGATGGAACATAAAATGTTTACCTTCAAATTTATATACAACTTAAAATTTCAAAACAATTATAAGATTCTTTAATTAAAAATAAGTTTATCTTTGAATTTCAAGAGAATTAGTAAAAATTCTTTATAGATTTATTTTGTATTCTAACTCCTAAGGCTAAAAGTAAAATTAAAGATAGGTATAAATATGCTTTATTTTTAATCTTACATAAAAGCTTTAAATTCTACTCTGTGTTCATTCTTGAAGCAGTTTATATCTACATTTATAGATCCAGGAGTACCTTTATAGACCCAACAGCAAAACCATTCTACATTGTTTCAATAATGAATCGGCCAAAGGTCTCCTCAAAATGCTCAAAATATTAAGTAGAAAATGAAAATTATAAAACAAATGTGAAGTACACAGATATAGATATATTGACAAATAGATAGAAATAAAATATATACATATCTCCATATCTAGGTGTTTATTTATTTGTCTCTATGTCTGTTTGCAGATTAAAGAATCCCAGAAATGAATACCACTGGAATTATCAGTGGTTATATTTGAATGGTGAGATTAGGTCTGCATTTTGTTTTCTACATGTTCTAATTTTTCTTTAAACAACATACACTCATTTTGCATAGGAAGATATAATTTTAAAGTTTATCTTATGAAATTGCTGCAGTGAACACTCTCTTATTTGCAATCATATTCCCTTGTGTCTACAGCATGAGTAATGAAGTAAACCAAATGCCATGGCTGAAATTGCAATGAAAAATTCTTCTGTAAATAGATCCATCACTTTTCTAATATTATTAGGAAAAAAGAGAAAAGAAAGCACTTGTTCAACAATGTCCAAAAAAGTGAAAGAATATATTGCAGAAGAAGGAAAAATTGAGAAGAGAATAGAACTATTAATTGGGTGTTATGTGTCTGTCTCTGCAAGTGATTTTAGTGAACATTCTGTCAACACTCAAACCAGGTCTAAGGATTGACAGGAGAGTGGGAATTTCATGTTAGTTAAACTGGAGAATTCTAACAAGTCATTTATCTCACAAAGGCTAATATAACAAACTCTATTGCTCCATTGGGTAAATAGAGTCATTTAATACAGATGGTGCAGATTGCAGTGCTGGAAACTGGGAGAATAAGAGAATTCATTCTGCTTTTCACACTCCCTAAAATGGCATCCCTTGAAAATCAGCAGTAGTAAGATAGAAAGTCCTTGTAACCAGATACCGGCTTAAATGTTTTTCTACATTCCAGTTTTCCCACAGCTGAGGCCATTCCTCATCTTTCAGGAACTAAGATGTGGTTCAGTTTCTAAGATGCTGCTTATGAAAACTGGTTTCTTTGCTCCTGTCATCTTTAAATGTCATAACTTGAAGATACGACATCAAGCATCAAAGCAACAGGTGGCCAAAAAACTAAAATACACACAATTGAAATACTACAATGCATAGAGGGTTTTCTGAGAGTCAAAATTACTATGTGCACTATTACTGAGTGCAGTAAAATCCTGATTAAAAGCAGATTAAAATCCAATCTGGATTTTCACCAAAAATGTTAGCAAATGTTTCAGATCTATGAAAGGCATGAAGAATTAACCAATGTTCACCATGTATCAACTACTCAGTGTACTCCTAAGATAATCATTGTCCTAAATTAAATATTTATCATTCAGAAATTTCTCTATTTTTTATAGCTCTATGATCCCTAAAGAATAGTACCTTTTTAAAATATTTATGATATTTATATAAATGGTCTCATAAGCATCCTTCTGCTACTTGATTTTTTCTTTTATCTCTGAATTTAATCTTTGAAATTTATAATTAATGAATGAATTTAATCTTTTTGTATTTATGAAATTATGTCTACTATTTCGTTATGTGCTTCCTAAATATCCTATTTTTCTACACATTTTTGGCTTTCTTTTGGATTAATTTTTTAAATTTCATTCTCCAAATTATTTAGAAATTGTATACTGTTTAAACACTTCAGTGGTTACCCTTAACTTTTATTATGCACACTTAAAATAAAAGAATCTTAAACCATTATAAAGCAATTACAGTCTATACTCACATTTTATTGTTTTATTATTTTATTTTAATGCCATCTTTTATTATCCTCTCCCATATTATTCATTATTATTATGTTGTATAGTCAATGTTTGCTCTAATTTACCCACGTTTACCCACGTCTTTCCTTGCTATTCCTCCTTGCATCTCAGTATTTCTTTAAAAAATCATTTTTCTTTTTCTTTTTTTTTCATTTTTCTTTTCCTTAAAGAGTATATTTCAAATATTCTTTTAAAATGGTTGGAGGGTGATAAACTTTCTATTTTCAACTTGTCCATAATTATATTTTTTTCTCTTTCTTAAGTGATGTGATGACTTATTTTTTACCTCAAAATACTTAATATACTATTCATTAGATTTTGGTTCCTACTGTTGCTCTAAAAATTCTGCTCTTATTCTAATGTCATTCCTCTGTAGATAATTTGTCTTTTCTCTCAAGTTTTACTTTTTCTCTTTATTTCAGTAGATATTAACTGAATTATTACCATGTGCTTAGTATGTGCATAAATCACGGGGACAAAAGATGAATAAGGTAGCATTCCTGCCTTCAGAGAACTCACAGTCTAGTGATGGACATGTACGTAAGGTTATAATACAGTGAGCAATGATAGAGGCATGCCCTGGACACTGAGGTTTCATCTCTGGAAGTCCTCAGGTAAGAACTGCAGGAAGGTGATGAAGCAACAGCTTTTGTTCACACAAAACTCCCTGATTTTCAGAGTCTTTTTAATTTAGAGCCACAGGAGATTTCCTCAACTTTCTTATAAGTCCAAATACTCCTTTAGAATATTGTTGTATTTTATCCAGCATTTCTAAGTGCCTTTTATATGGAGGGTTTTTCAGAGAATCTAGTTTGCGGCAGTGCCAAAATGGAAGTCCTAGTTTAACTGAAAACGGGGCTCCGGCTGCTTGCCGCTCAAAAGCCGATAAAAAAGCAAGGTTGGTGGAAAGGAAAGTTTGCTTTATTTCAGAGGCCAGTAACCAGGGCGGCAGGGGGAGTGAGGAAACTCCTGTCCAAAGGCCAACTCCCGCCAAGTGACAATCAGTGGTCAAGAGCTTTTATAGGTGAAAGGAGGGGGCTACATGTAGAAATAGCAGTCATGTCTGACAGTCATCTTGAAATTAGTCATGCAGTGGTCTGATCAGCATCATCTTGATTGTTTTAAGTCCAGTTAGTCTTCGGTTCCCAGGTTGGTTTGTTCCCATTTCTTTGAGGCCAGTTCTCAGAATTGTGGCAGCTTATGTCATGGCTACAGTCTGGTCATCATGTAGTTAACTTCTTCCACCTGGTGGAGGTTTCAGTATCTATAAGAGAGCTCACAGGATATGGCTCAGCATATTATCTATAGCCTTTGAGAAGGAACTAAATGTCCCTGACTTTGCTTAATGACTAAACTATTATTATTTGGACTCCTTTGAC
Organism: Tursiops truncatus; assembly: GCF_011762595.2. Taxonomy (NCBI): domain Eukaryota; kingdom Metazoa; phylum Chordata; class Mammalia; order Artiodactyla; family Delphinidae; genus Tursiops; species Tursiops truncatus. The sequence continues at coordinate 28,867,850 of NC_047038.1, forward strand.
TGTTTTCCTTTGTTTCTGCATTTTCTCACTTCTCTGATTAAACTTATTCTTTGGCTGAAGTTTTTCTACAGACAAAAGGCAGGCAGAGGACATGGGAGGGGCAAGGACCATAGGGTCCTGCTCTGTTTCACTATTCTTTGCCTTTCAAAGTCTACCACTTGTATCGGCTATGACACTTTTTAAAGAATGTTTTATTGCTTACAATTACTACTAACAGGAAATTGTAAATAATAAGCAGATGTTATTAATGATATTATGGACTCCAAAATATCTAAAAATTCAACCCGTGAACTTGGTAAGATTAAATACATTACCATCCCCAAATATTATAATATATATGACATTTTAGTCTATTAAAAAGGAAAATGAAAAAGGCAACTGAGACTTCTAGTTTCCAGATCTACATGTAAGGAGCTTCAGAATTGCTACCCCATCCTAACAAGTAAAAAAATAAAAATTAAACCAAAAAAATCAACATCTTCTTTGATTTATAAGAGAGGGGTGAGCACAGGGCAAAATGCTGCCTACAAGATTAGAGAGACAGACAGGTGAATGCAAGGAGTCATGGCTTACTGGAGCAGACACTGATGAGCAAAACTGCCACAGATACCATTGCCAGGATAGGAACATCCAAACTGTAATTAAGAAATTGCTGGAGGCTTATTGTGAACAACTATGAGAGTTAAAAACTCCAAGGGGACCCAGTCATGAGGGGGGTGTCACAATATTTTAGATTTACCCACAGGAGTTCAACCAGCCTCCCATAGTAAATATTAAAAAAATCCCCTCAGGCTTCTGGCAAGGGGAGGGGTAAGAAACCATTTTGAAATATGCCAGAACACTCTGTTCTTCTTAACAAGATCTGCCCTTAGGAAAAACAAGTTAACTAGAGCCTACCCTGCTGGAGTATTATCAGAGCTTAACGGACCTGGGGGAAGGGAAATACATCACTGAATAACATTTCAAAACAGAAAGCACCAGACCCAGAGGAGTTCACTGGCAAAACCTACCAAACATTTAAGGAAGAAATTATACCAATTCTCTATAATCTCTTTCAGAGGATAGAAGCAGAGGGAATGCATCCTAACTCATTCTACGAGGCCAGCATTACTTTAATGCCAAGCCCAGACAAAGACATTATAAGAAAACTACAAACCAATATAGCTCATAAACATAGAGGCAAAAATCCTCAACAAAATATTAGCAAATCTAATGCAACAGTGTAGACAAAGAATTATACACTATAAGCAAGTGAGATTTATTACTGGTATGCAAGGTTGGTTCAACATTTGAAAATCAATTAATATAACCCATTACATCAATAAGCTACAGAAGAAAAATCACTTGATCATATTAAAATATCTGTTCTTTATAACAGAAGCCTACTCTGTAGGGGAAAGACTTTACCAGAGCCTAATCCCATCTGGGGAAAGACATTTTTCCTCACTTCAGCTTCCTCTAGCCTTGCTGTCTTACCTGGAGGTAGGGGGCAGGAGGGGTAGGAAGTAGAGAAACACTTGTGAATGCTACAACCTAGAGACATAGGCCTCCTAAAAGACTGAGATGAAGTTATAAGATTATAGAATTTTTTCTCTCCATCACATTTTACCACCAACAACAGGGATCCAGTATAATGTCAGTAAATAAGGGCTAAAAGAGGAGGAAGACTCAGACTCTGACTAAGGAAGAGTTCTCAGGGAAACTCAAAGACAACGGGGAGACAAGAACAAGGACACTAGAGGGATGTAAGACACATAAACATAAACATTAGATATAGCAAACATTACACACAGCCTAACTCCTAATCAAATTAACACAAATCCTCTCACTAAAGTCCTATGACTTCAGTTCTTTTTACCCCATTGAGCATGTCTGGTTTTCAACAAAAAGCTACATGCAAACCATACCAAAAGGCAAGTAAAGACTCAGCTGAAGAGATCAAGCAAGCATCAGAGCCAAACTCAGGTATAACACTAATATGGATTTATCAGACAGGGAATTTGAAAAAACTGCAATTCATATGTTAAGGACTCTAATAGAAAAAGTAGACAAAACGTGCAAGGACAGATGGGTAATATAAGCAGCACGTGGAAACTGTAAGGAAGACTCTTCAAGACTCAGGATTTGGCAATGGATTCTTAGATTTGACACCAGAAGTACGAGCAATAAAAGAAAAAGATAGAAAATTGAACTTTCTTAAAGTTAGAAACTTTTGTTCATCAAAGGACTTCATCTACAATTTAAAAAGACAACTTACAGAATGGGAAAAATATTTTCAAATCATATATCTGTTAAGATTTTTATATCTAGAATATATAACAATCTCTTACAACTCAACAACAAAGACCAACAACTCAATTAAAAAATGGGCAAAGGACCCAAATAGACATTTTTCCAAAGATATACAACTGTCCAACAAGTACACAGAAAGTTGTTCAAAATCATTGGTCATTGAAGAAATAAAAATCAAAACCGCAATGATTTACCACTTCATGTCCACCAGGATGGCTTTAATCAAAAACTGGAAAATAACTGTTGGCAAGAATGTGGAGAAATAAGAACCCTTGTATGTTGCAGGTAAGAATGTAAAATGATGCAGACACTGTGGAAGCAGTTTAGCAGTCCTTCAAAAAACTAAACATAGAATTACCATAGGACCCAGCAATTCCACTCCTAGATACATACCTAAGAGAAGTAAAAACACATGTCCACCCAGAAACTTGTACATAAATGTTTATAGCAGTATTAGAGGCATTTCTCAATTTATTGTACTTCACAGATGTTGTGTTTTTTACAAATTGAAGGTTTGTGGCAATCCTGCATCAAGCAAGTCTATTGATGCCACTTTTCCAACAACATTTGCTCACTTCCTGTCTCTGCCACATTTTGGTAATTCTCCCAATATTTCAAACTTTTTCATTACTATTATATTTGTTATGGCAATCTGTGATCAATGATCTTTGATGTCACTACTACCACTGGCTGAAGGCTCAGGATGATAGCACTTTTTAGCAATAAAGTATTTTTAAAATTAAGGTATATGCATTGCTTGGTAGACATAATGCTATTGCATACTTAATAGACTACCGTATAGTGTAAACATAACTTTTATATGCCAAAAATGACCAAAAAGTTAATTTGACTCCCTTTATTGAGATATTTGCTTTATTGCAGTGGTCTGGAACCCAACCTGCAATATCTCCAAGGTATGCCTGTATTCATAACAGCCAAAGGTGGAAACAACCCAAATATCCATCAACAGATGACTGGATAACCAAATTGTGTAACATAAAACAATGAAATATTATTCATCCATAAAAATGAGTGAAGTACCGGTACATGCTACAACTTGACTGAACCTCAAAAACACTATGCTAAATGAAAGAAGCCACGCACAGAAGTCATATATTCTGTCATACCTTTATATGATATATTCAGAATAGGCAAATCCACAGAAAAGGACAGCAGTTAGTGGCTATCAAGGGGTGAGGGCAAGGGAAAACGGGGAGTGATCCCTTAATTGGTATGGTGTGTTTTCAAAAAGTTTGAAACTAGAGAGAGTTGGTGATTGCACAACATTGTGAATATATTAAATGCCACTGAATTTTACTGTAAATAACTATTTATAGGAAAATAAAAACAATGTGTTGAGTTATTATAATGTATGTTTAAGTTTAAAGAATGACAATAACATCATAAAGTACAGGAGAGAGGAACTGGAAACAATCTGTTAGGAAGTCATGCATACATATAGCTGTAACGAATAAGTCACCACAACATTAAGAGAAACCACTTATTCCCTGCACCTTAGACAAACAGCAGCAGTGCTGGGCTTCACTTTTTTGTTTTTTATTTAAATGTCATTTTCAGTTCGTAAAACATTTCTGAATTATACCAAACCCTCCTAACTTTAGGATAGAAGATTTCAGCAAGTCTAACAAGAGCAAAACTTTCGGAAGAGAAAGACAGTTCAGAGTACTTGGAAGACCAAGATCAATTTCCAATTTCAAGGCAAAGTTATTAGCAACCTCCTCTTCTGCCAAAGTTGATTAAACAACTAGTAAGTTTGTAGCACTGTTTTTTCCAAGAGAGAAGTAAAAGAAAATAATAGGAAAGAAAGAGAAAAGGAATAATATGGTATAACACATGGGCCCTGCTTCTGAAGAATATAGGACTTACGGAAACGAATGCTGTGCCCTGTAGGAAATCTCTGTCAAGAAGCAGGAGAGGCTGTTGCAGGAAAGAAGGCAGCTGAGTGTTTAGCTGTCCTCATCCTTTGTACACAGAGCTGGGCGGCATTTAGGAGGAGGATTCAGCCTTCTTTTCATTCAGCGAAGCTGAGATAGGAAACTGCTAGGTACGCTGCCGGACTGATTGGTTTAAAGGAAGACCCTTCCTCCAGGAGAAAGAAGGGCAGCCTTCTCCTATCCATCCCAGACTTTAAGATAAGATGGAGCTTGCAGTTGGAAATTGGAGTTTTCTTTTTTTTTTTTCTAATCTACAGTAAGAAGTGGGATGAAATACAGGAAAACTGCTCTCCAAAACTGAGAAGAGAAGAGCTGCTATCATTTTGCTTCTTCTCAAGAGCTCTGCTAGGTCTTTGCGACTACTGCAGACACGTTCTTATCCAGCTCGATCGAGTCCAGTCGTTGGTCAGTTAGTCACAAAAAAGCTGTGACAGAGGAAAATAGGTATAAAATAAAAAGAAATACACAGACCTTAAACATGTTCTTTTAACTTGAGGAATTATGTTGTGTATTCCTTCCCCTCATGTCGGTCTGTGCCTCTAAGTCCCTTGATTGGAATTTTGTAGTTTTTCCAGCATTAATCTTACCCTTGGTGCATATATTATCATATCCAGGTTTGATTCTTCCAAGCAGAGCGTGACTTAAATATACTTACAAAGCAAGCCAAATATAAAACCTAAATAGGACTTTTCATTCTCCCCATATATCTTTTAGTAGGTTTGCTAATATCTAATTCTGTAGTGATCCTTTAAATGTGATTCATATTAATATCAAATCTGCCCACAACTTTCAACTTGTTGTGGGTACATGTGTGTGTGTGTGCTCTCTTGCACATGTTTTCTGTTATTTATTATTGACGCAGAGACAATAAAATTTAATGCCTCCCCGTAATCAGTAAATTCTGAGAGATGTCAGAAAATATAGAATCCATAAAACTAGAATAGAATACTATATGAAAAATAACTTTCAGAGAACACTAACATTTATTGAATTTAAAAAGTAAAAGGAATTTAAAAAGTAAAAGGTTAAAAATAGATTTAAGGATATCCCACAGTGGAGAGGGGAGCGGGAATGGAAAGACCAAATGAGTTGGAAAGTTGTAGAAAATTAGAGCGTTAATCCAGAAAAGATCATATTTGGCTAATTCTTGCTTAATAGGTCCTATTTAAGAATAAAACACACACACACGAATGCGACAGCCTTGCCAATATGAACAGGGCTTATGCGATAGTACACTTCATTCTAGGAGGACCAGGTGAGCATCTGGACATTTCCTAGCAACATCCTGAATGTCTGTGTGTGTATGTCACTTCTCTTAAGGCTGTCAGTTTTTACAGAAAGTTGTGTTCAGTCTCCTTTCTGGTGGGTATAAACATTCTGTAAGCCCAGCTGCGGGAAGGGGACTGAAGTCATAATGTGGGTACCATTGGGTAAATCTTACCTTCAGCTTGCCCATGGCAGTGTCTGTCATCCCTGAATACAGAACAGGTCTATTTCACTATCTCTATAATGCAAACCTCCAGTCTTCTGCCTATTCCAGAAGAAAGTAGTTGCCTGGATGCATAATGGATGAAGAAAGTGATCTGCAGTTGTAATCGTCTTTGTACAGAGTTGAAAGTCTTGAAACTAGTCCTTCTGTTTTCAGCCCCATCTCCTCACCCTAGTACGATCTGGTATCTACAATTTGGAACCTGGCACAATTTTGTGGTACAAGTTGAATTGCTTTCTTATTGGCTTTCCTGTATGATGACTTGAGTTTTAACTTGCAAGTTAGTTACCACATGCCCATCTACATGAATTATCTGTTATTATCTTCTTACTCATCCTATTTATCCCTATGGGCTTGTAACGTGTAGTCCTTTCCCTTTGTGGAGTTTTTGGAAAGAGTATAGATAAACACGTGTTCAATCACTCCTATGTATCAGGTAGAATTCAACTTAATTCTCATAGAAGCAAAAGTCTTTATTCACTCAAATGTAATTGGTTTATTTCATGTTTAATTAAATTATGGAATTAGAATAACAAATACAATCAGCATAAAGATATTTGGTGAACAAAAAACATTTGGGGGTATACAACTCACCCCAAAGGAGAGACCAGGTACAGATCCTCTTAGTCATTGTTCTTGACAAAGAGGGAGAGAGAGCTTTGGTTAATCTAGAAAAGAGATTCAGAGGTTAGTTAACCAAGTGGGTAGTTTTAAATAGACCTTCACTTGTGCTTAAAAAACTCCAGTGACGGGCTTCCCTGGTGGCGCAGTGGTTGAGAATCTGCCTGCCAATGCAGGGGACACGGGTTCGAGCCCATCTAGGAAGATCCCACATGCCACGGAGCAACTAGGCCCGTGTGCCATGGCCACTGAGCCTGCGCGTCTGGAGCTTGTGCTCCACAACAAGAGAAGCTGCGACAGTGAGAGGCCCGTGCACCACGATGAAGAGTGGCCCCCCGCTCGCCGCAACTAGAGAAAGCCCTTGCAGGGAAACGAAGACCCAACACTGCCAAAAATGAATAAAAAACAAACAAACAAACAAACAAACTCCAGTGACACCATATTTGAAGAGATGTTTCTAACTCCCCAAGGACCAAAAGAAGTTCTGATTTCATTTTGTAAGATAATAATAAAAAACATTGGATATTTATAGTTCTAACTACTGTACAAAGTTAACATACCTGGGTAGGAAGGCTAAATGCTCCTAACCACTCTGCCAATTTACTAGATTGCCAATGTATTTTAGGGACTATTTGAATTTAGTGGTAATTAACATTCTAACAATTAATTTTTTTTTCTTCCATGACTATTTAAGAAATATTCTAAGCACATGTGGCCTGGCTCATGGCTGTCAAGTCATGGACACATGTGCTTATTGAGATAATTCTATTTAAAGAACTTTAAAAAAAATAAAATAAAGAACTTTCCCTTGGACAATTTTGAATCCTGGAGCCAATCTAGAACCAGACCATATCAGTTTGCTCCCTCCCTGAAACAGTTATATAGAAAGGCAATCCATCTTTTCCTTTGTATTTACTTGTTTCACTCTATTATTTTCACTACAATCTTCACCTATTCTCATATAACAAACATATTCTTCTCCTCTTCCTCATACTACTACTGGGCATCAAAAATATGGTAGTAGACCCTACTACAAAAATAAGATGATGTCTGTACTGAGTATAAATCCTGATTCAGATTATTATTTATATCTCAACTTATTCTATGAAGGAATTTCATACTTCTGATAAAAGTTTCTCACAGAGAAACAAGAGGTATATATATATAGAGAGAGAGAGAGAGAGAGGGAGAGAGAGAGAGAGAGAGAGAGAGAAAGATTATAAAGGATTATCTTATGCTCTTATAGAGGCTGAGAAGTCCCACAATCTGTTGTCTGCAGGCAGGAAAGCCAGTGATTTGGTCCTGAGAACTGGAGGGTCAATGGCATGAGTCCCAGTCTGAGGTCAGGAGAAGACTGATGTCTCAGCTCAACAGTCAGGTAGAGTGAATGAATTCCCTCTTCCTCTGCCTTTCTGTTCTCTTCAGGTCCTCAGCAGATTAAATGACGTCCACCCAGTTTAGGGAGAACAATCTGCTTTACCCAGTCTACCAATTCAAGTACTAGTATCATCTAGAAATAGCCTCACAGACACACCCAGAAATTATGTTTAATCTGGGCACTCCATGTCTTAGACAAGGTGACATCTAAATTAAGCATCACAGGGCTTCCCTGGTGGTGCAGTGGTTGAGAGTCCGCTTGCCGATGCAGGGGACACGGGTTCGTGCCCCAGTCCAGGAAGATCCCACATGCCGCAGAGCGGCTGGGCCCATGAGCCATGGCCGCTAAGCCTGCGCATCCGGAGCCTGTGCTCCGCAACGCGAGAGGCCACAGCAGTGAGAGGCCTGCGTACCACAAAAAAAAAAAAAGTTTAGGTTCACAGTTTTCTTCTAAATAATTATATATATATATATATATAATACATATAAAATATATATATTAATATATATATATAATTTATATATTTTCCCCCCATAAGATATGTAACCACCTGTAGTATTTGTGGGTGGTTTTTAGTGATAAGATCAGAACATTTTATTTGTAAGCCATAATGAATATCAGGTAACATGCATTTGTGTTTAAAAATGTTACAAATAAAAGAACATAATTTCTTCCTAGAGAACTAAATTGAAATATACATTTTTATAAACATGATTATCAGTAAAGACATAATTATCTACTAAGTTGTTGGAACTCATTTTGTGGTTTCCAATAAACCACACGTGGAAGTTTCATGGAATTGTACATTCTATTAGCTAATGGTAGAAAAGTTTCTAGTGCCAGGAATATACTGAATGGTCTTATGTCCTATCCAGAAGTATTACAAAATATGGCAATACATTTGCTATTACTCAGTAGAGAAATTCCAGATGTATTAATAAGTGAACATTTTCTATGGCCATGATTTGAATAACATACAACATAGTAGACCTGGTAAGTTTTTGTAACACTGTTAAAATACATTATTGTCAATGAAATAACAAAGCATTACATATTTATTAGGTTCAACAATTAGACACAAAAGTAATATGTGAAGCTGCAAGATTATAAAAGATAGAAACATAAAATGAAATATACACTTTCACAGATATATATCCATATGTGTGTCTTTCTCTGTGTGAGTATCTATATGTACCTGTGTGTGTCGTTGTGTAGTAGTGCTCACTCTTCGCCCACAATCCTATATAATGCCTAAATGCATCTAATACTTTCTTTTGTTCTTCTGATTGAATTAAACTATATTTACACTGAGGCAAGTTTTAAATGTTTTAGCTTTAAAATAATTAGCTTTAAAACATTATTTGAAATAATGTTTCAAATAAGCAGAGTTTAAATAAATTTTTTAGCCAGAACTCTTTCTGTTTTTATATTTTTGAAATTATAGTCTATATCTTGAATTTTTGAAAGTGACTCCTGTATCACATATGTCAAAAACGGCCATAACTTGTATACATAACTTATGCATGATTTTTACCATGAATTCCAATAAATCAAAACATTCTCCTGTTTCATTTAACACTACTCTTTAGGTCTTTCTAAGACCCTAAATTTTAATTCCAGATGTACTGATGACATTGGCTCAAATACACAGGGTAAAGCACAAGAAATGCAATACAGAGAACCTTCCACTATCGGAGAAACAGACTTCCTGGTTATGTTCTGCTCATAACAGCAAGCCAGAAAACATCACTCACTTTTGCTAAGCTTTTAAGAGAAATCACAGCAAATGAGATTCAGATTTCCAATTGCTAAAAAATAGGTTTAAGCCTAAATATTAGACGAAATGTATGGCAGATTGTTTTTGAAGCTCAAGATGCTAGATTTCTAGCCCTGTATTTTTATATTTCCATCTTTATCACATATACAATTTGATTATTCCTATACTTGCTTACTTCTTTCAGATACGTGAGGTTCAGTGAGATCTAAGTTGGGGTGAGGAGTAGAAGGGCAGGAAAAGTATTCAAAATATTCAAAAGAATAATCTCTAAATGTTAGGTAATTACTCAATAGACCTTTGATAAATTCTCTTGATTATATACTGTGAACAGTTGGAATTTCACCTTTAGTAATACAGCCTCAACCTGCTGAACAAGGAATATAAAGAGGTAAGTCAAAATAGTATGTAGAAACTAGAGTGCTGAAGATTTTCAGCATTAACAGTAAGAGAACTAATGAATGATTTGGGAGGTTATTCCCTGCGACCTTGAAACATTGGATACTATATCATCAAAAGCGATTTTTATGTTAACGGGTTATATAGTCACACAGGGTCTCCATTACATGACATCCATAAGTCACAGGAAATAGAAATGCATCTGTTCAGTATTAATATTAGTCAACAGCTAAGAAAAGGGACATATTTTCAAAGCCATGAGTCTGTGTAACCAATAGACTCACAAAGGAAGATGCTTTTCATACTTTAAGGTGTTACCCAGTTAAGCTGATTGGCTTCAGAAATAGTATCTTGTAAGGTCCACACTTTCTGGCAGGTGTCCCAGGAGCCCATTCCCTAACTGCTTTCACAAACCTGAAACAATGCATCAGGAGGAGCTTCAAGATGGCAGAAGAATAAGATGCGGAGATCACCTTCCTCCCCACAGATACACCAGAAATACATCTACACGTGGAACAACTCCTACAGAACATCTACTGAACGCTGGCAGAAGATCTCAGACCTCCCAAAAGGCAAGAAACTCCCCACGTACCTGGGTAGGGCAAAAGAAACAAGAATAAACAGAGACAAAAGAATAAAGACAGGACCTGCACCAGTGGGAGGGAGCTGTGAGGGGGAAAGGTTTCCACACACTAGGACGCCCCTTCGCGGGCAGAGACTGCGGGTGGTGGAGGGGGGAAGCATCAGAGCCACGGAAGAGAGCGCAGCCACAGGGGTGCGGAGGGCAAAGCGGAGAGATTCCCGCACAGAGGATCGGTGCCGACCAACACTCACCAGCCCGAGAGGCTTGTCTGCTCACCCGCCGGGGCGGGCGGGGGCTGGGAGCTGAGGCTCGGGCTTCGGTCGGATCCTAGGGAGAGGACTGGGGTGGCGGCATGAACACAGCCTGAGGGGGTTAGTGCGCCACAGCTTGCTGGGAGGGAGTCCGGGAAAAGGTCTGGAGCTGCCGAAGAGGCAGGAGACTTTTTCTTGCTTCTTTGTTTCCTGGTGCGCGAGGAGAGGGGATTAGGAGCATCGCTTAAAGGAGCTTCAGAGACGGGCGTGAGCCGCGGCTATCAGCACGGACTCGAGAGACGGGCATGAGACGCTAAGGCCGCTGCTGCCGCCACCAAGAAGCCTGTGTGCAAGCACAGGTCACTATCTACACCTCCCCTCCCGGGAGCCTGTGCAGCCCGCCACTGCTAGGGTCCCAGGATCCAGGGACAACTTCCCCGGGAGAACGCACAGCGCGCCTCAGGCTGGTGCAATGTCATGCTGGCCTCTGCCGCCGCAGGCTCGCCCCGCATCCGTACCCCTCCCTCCCCAAGGCCTGAGTGAGCCAGAAACCCCGAATCAGCTGCTCCTTTAACCCCGTTCTGTCTGAGCAAAGAACACACGCCCTCTGGCAAGCTACACGCAGAGACGGGGCCAAATCCAAAGCTGAACCCTGGGAGCTGTGAGAACAAAGAAGAGAAAGGGAAATCTCTCCCAGCAACCTCAGGAGCAGCGGATTAAATCTCCACAGTCAACTTGACGAACCCTGCATCTGTGGAATACATGAATAGACAATGAATCATCCCAAATTGAGGAGGTGGACTTTGGGAGCAAAGATATATATATATATTTTTTTGCCTTTTTCTCTTTTTGTGAGTGTGTATGTGTATGCTTCTCTGTGTGATTTTGCTTTTACCACTTGTCCTAGGGTTCTGTCTGTCCGTTTTGTTTTTTGTTTTTTTTAGTATAGCTTTTAGCACTTGTTATCATTAGTGGATTTGGTTTTTGGTTTGGTTGCTCTCTTCTTTCTTTCATTTTTTTAATTACTTTTTAAATTTTAATAATTTTTTTTTTACTTTTTATTTTGATAACTATTTTACCTTATTTTATTTCACTTTATTTTATCTTCTTTCTTTCTTTCTTTTTTTCCTTTTTTCTCCCTTTTGTTCTGAGCTGTGTGGAGGATAGGCACTTGGTGCTCCAGCCAGGCATCGGGGCTGTGCCTCAGAGGTGGGAGAGCCAAGTGCAGGACATTGGTCCACCAGAGACCTCCCAGCTCCACATAATATCAAACAGCAAAAATCTCCCAGAGATCTCCATCTCAACGCCAAGACCCAGCTCCACTCAACGACCAGCAAGCTACAGCACTGGACACCCTATGCCAAACAACTAGGAAGACAGGAACGCAACCCCATCCATTAGCAGAGAGGCTGCCTAAAATCATAATAAGGTCACAGACACCCCAAAACACACCATCAGACGTGGACCTGTCCACCAGAAAGCCAAGATCCAGCTTCATCCACCAGAACACAGGCACTAGTCTCCTCCATCAGGAAGCCTACACAACCCATTGAATGAACCTTAGCCACTGGGGGCAGACACCATAAACAACCAGAACTACAAACCTACAGCCTACAAAAAGGAGACCCCAAACACAATAAGTTAAGCAAAATGAGAAGACAGAGAAATATGCAGCAGATGAAGGAGCAAGGTAAAAACCCACCAGACCTAACAAATGAAGAGAAAATAGGCAGTCTACCTGAAAAAGAATTCAGAGTAATGATAGTAAAGATGTCCAAAATCTTGGAAATAGAATGGAGAAAATACAAGAAACATTTAACAAGGACCTAGAAGAACCAAAGAGCAAACAAACAGTGATGAAGAACACAATAAATGAAATTAAAAATTCTCTAGAAGGAATCAATAGCAGAATAACTGAAGCAGAAGAATGGATAAGTGACCTGGAAGATCAAATAGTGGAAATAACTACTGCAGAGCAGAATAAAGAAAAAAGAATGAAAAGAATTGAGGACAGTTTCAGAGACCTCTGGGACAACATTAAATGCACCAACATTCAAATTATAGGGGTCCCAGAAGAAGAGAAAAAGAAAGGGACTGAGAAAATATTTGAAGAGATTATAGCTGAAAACTTCCCTAATATGGGAAAGGAAAGAGTTAATCAAGTCCAGGAAACACAGAGAGTCCAATACAGGATAAATCCAAAGAGAAACACGCCAAGACACATATTAATCAAACTATCAAAAATTAAATACAAAGAAAAAATATTAAAAGCATCAAGGGAAGAAAAACAAATAACATACAAGGGAATCCCCATAAGGTTAACAGCTGATCTTTCAGCAGAAACTCTGCAATCCAGAAGGGAGTGGCAGGACATATTTAAAGTGATGAAAGGGAAAAACCTACAATCAAGATTACTCTACCCAGCAAGGATCTCCTTCAGATTTGACACAGAAATTGAAACCTTTACAGACAAGCAGAAGCTAAGAGAACTCAGCACCACCAAACCAGCTTCACAACAAATGTTAAAGGAACTTCTCTAGGCAGGAAACACAAGAGAAGGAAAAGACCTACAATAACAAACCCAAAACCATTAAGAAAATGTTAATAGGAACATACATATCGATAATTACCTTAAACGTGAATGGATTAAAGGCTCCAACCAAAAGACACAGACTGGCTTAATGGATACAAAAACAAGATCCATATATATGCTGTCTACAAGAGACCCACTTCAGACCTAGGGACACACAGAGACTGAAAGTGAGGGGATGGAAAAAGATATTCCATGCAAATGGAAAACAAAAGAAAGCTGGAGTATCAATTCTCATATCAGACAAAATAGACTTTAAAATAAAGACTAATACAAGAGACAAAGAAGGACACTACATAATGATCAAGGGATCAATCCAAGAAGAAGATATAACAGTTGTAAATATTTATGCATCCAACATAGGAGCACCCCAATACATAAGGCAAATACTAACAGCCATAAAAGGGGAAATCGACAGTAACACATTCATAGTAGAGGACTTTAACACCTCACTTTCACCAATGGACAGATCATCCAAAATGAAAATTAATAAGGAAACACAAGCTTTAAATGATACATTAAACAAGATGGACTTAAATGATATTTATAGGACATTCCATCCAAAAACAACAGAATACACATTCTCAAGTGCTCATGGAACATTCTCCAGGATAGATCATGTCTTGGGTCACAAATCAAGCCTTGGTAAATTCAAGAAAATTGAAATCGTATCAAGTATCTTTTCCGACCACAATGCTATGAGACTAGATATCAATTACAGGAAAAAATCTGTAAGAAATACAAACACGTGGAGGCTAAACAACACACTACTTAATGACCAAGAGATCACTGAAGAAATCAAAGAGGAAATCAAAAAATACCTAGAAACAAATGACAATGAAAATACGACGACCCAAAACCTATGGGATGCAGCAAAAGCAGTTCTAAGAGGGAAGTTTATAGCAATACAATCCTACCTTAAGAAACAAGAAACATCTCAAATAAACAACCTAACCGTATACCTAAAGCAATTAGAGAAAGAAGAACAAAAATCCCCAAAGTTAGGAGAAGGAAAGAATTCATAAAGATCAGAGCAGAAATAAATGAAAAAGAAATTAAGAAAACAATAGCAAAGATCATTAAAACTAAAAGCTGGGTCTTTGAGAAGATAAACAAAATAGATAAACCATTAGCCAGACTCAACAAGAAAAAAAGGGAGAAGACACAAATCAATAGAATTAGAAATGAAAACGGAGAAGTAACAACTGACACTGCAGAAATACAAAGAATCATGAGAGATTACTACAAGGAACTCTATGCCAATAAAATGGACAACCTGGAAGAAATGGACAAATTCTTAGAAATGCACAACCTTCCAAGACTGAACCAGGAAGAAATAGAAAATATGAACAGACCAATCACAAGCACTGAAATTGAAACTGTGATTAAAAATCTTCTAGCAAACAAAAGCCCAGGACCAGATGTTCTCACATGTGAATTCTATCAAACATTTAGAGAAGAGTTAACACCTCTCCTTCTCAAACTCTTCCAAAATATAGCAGAAGGAGGAACACTCCCAAACTCATTCTATGAGGCCACCAACACCCTGATACCAAAACCAGACAAAGATGTCACAAAGAAAGAAAACTACAGGCCAATATCACTGATGAACATAGATGCAAAAATCCTCAACAAAATACTAGCAAACAGAATCCAACAGCACATTAAAAGGGTCAGACACCATGATCAAGTGGGGTTTATCCCAGGGATGCACTGATTCTTCAATATACCCAAATCAATCAATGTGATACACCATATTAACAAATTGAAGGAGGAAAACCATATGATCACCTCAAGAGATGCAAAGAAACCTTTTGACAAAATTCAACACCCATTTATGATAAAAACCCTGCAGAAAGTAAGCATAGAGGGAACTTACCTCAACATGATAAAGGCCATATATGACAAGCCCACAGCCAACATCATCCTCAATCATGAAAACCTGAAACCATTTCCAATAAGATCAGGAACAAGACAAGGTTACCCACTCTCACCACTATTATTCAACATAGTTTTGGACGTCTTAGCCACAGCAATCAGAGAAGAAAAGGAAAAAAAAAAAGGAATCCAAATCAGAAAAGAACAAGTAAAGCTGTCACTGTTTGCAGATGGCATGATACTATACATAGAGAATCCTAAAGATGCTACCAGAAAACTACTAGAGCTAATCAATGAATCTGGTAAAGTAGCAGGATACAAAATTAATGCACAGAAATCCTTTGCATTCCTATACACTAATGATGAAAAATCTGAGAGTGAAATTAACAAAACACTCCTATTTACCATTGCAACAAAAAGAATAAAATACCTAGGAATAAACCTACCTATGGAGACAAAAGACCTGTATGCAAAATTATAAGACACTGATGAAAGAAACTGAAGATGATACAAATAGATGGAGAGGTATACCATGTTCTTGGATTGGAAGAATCAATATTGTGAAAATGACTATATGACCCAAAGCAATCTACAGATTCAATGCAATCCCTATCAAATTACCAATGACATTTTTCACAAAACTAGAACAAAAAATTTCACAATTTGTATGGAAACGCAAAAGACCCTGAACAGCCAAAACAATCATGAGAAAGAAAAACGGAGCTGGAGGAATCAGGCTCCCTGACTTCAGACTATACTACAAAGCTACAGTAATCAAGACAGTGTGGTACTTGCACAAAAACAGAAATATAGATCAATGGAACAGGACTGAAAGCCGAGATAAACCCACGCACATATGGTCATCTTATATTTGATAAGGAGGCAAGAATATAAATAGAGAAAAGACAGCCTGTTCAGTAAGTGGTGCTGGGAAAACTGGACAGCTACATGTAAAAGAATGAAATTAGAACACTCCCTAACACCATACACAAAAATAAACTCAAAATGGATTAAAGACCTAAATGTAAGGCCAGACACTATAAAACGTTTAGAGGAAAACACAGGCAGAATGATCTATGACATAAATCACAACAAGATCCTTTTTGACCCACCTCCTAGAGAAATGGAAATAAAAACAAAAATAATCAAATGGGACCTAATGAAACTTAAAAGCTTTTGCACAGCAAAGGAAACCATAAACAAGATGAAAAGACAGCCCTCAGAGTGGGAGAAAATATTTGCAAATGAAGCAACTGACAAAGGATTAATCTTCAAAATTTACAAGCAGCTCATGCAGCTCAATGTCAAACAAACAAACAACCCAATCCAAAAATGGGCAGAAGACCTAAATAGACATTTCTCCAAAGAAGATATACAGACTGCCAACAAACACATGAAAGAATGCTCAACATCACTAATCATTAGAGAAATGCAAATCAAAACTACAATGAGATATCATCTCACACTGGTCTGAATGACCATCATCAAAAAATCTGCAAACAGTAAATGCTGGAAAGGGTGTGGAGAAAAGGGAACCCTCTTGCAGTGCTGGTGGGAATATAAATTGATACAGCCACTATGCAGAACAGTATGGAGGTTCCTTAAAAAACTAAAAATAGAACTATCATACGACCCAGCAATCCCACTACTGGGCATATACCCTGAGAAAACCATAATTCAAAAAGAGTCATGTACCAAAATATTCATTGCAGCTCTATTTACAATAGCCAGGACATGGAAGCCACCTAAGTGTCCATCATCGGATGAGTGGATAAAGAAGATGTGGCACATATATACAATGGAATATTACTCAGCCATAAAAATAAACGAAATTGAATTATTTGTAGTGAGGTGGATGGACTTAGAGTCTGTCATACAGAGTGAAGTAAGTCAGAAAGAGCAAAACAAATACCATATGCTAACACATACATATGCAATGTAAGAAAAATAAATGGTCATGGAGAATCTAGGGGCAAGACGGGAATAAAGATTCAGACCTACTAGACAATAGACTTGAGGACATGGGGGGGGGAAGGGTAAGCTGGGACAAAGTGAGAGAGTGGCATAGACATATATATGCACTACAAAATTTAAAACTGATAGCTAGTGGGAAGCAGCCACATAGCACAGGGAGATCAGCTTCGTGCTTTGTGACCACCTAGAGAGGTGGGATAGGGAGGGTGGGAGGGAGGGAGACGCAAGAGGGAAGAGATATGGGGATGTATGTATATGTATAACTGATTTACTTTGTTATAAAGCAGAAACTAACACACCTCTCTAAAGCAATTATACTTCAATAAAGATGTAAAAATAAATAAATAAAAAATTAAATTAAAAAAATAAATAAAAATCCAATCTTTAAGATATAAAAAATAAATAAAATGGCAATGTTAATAAATAAAAATAAATAAATACAACAATGCATCAATCACTCCTTATGACAGGGCTTTGCCAAATACAGTGACTTGACTTGCATGGTGCTTGAACTTCAGATCTAATACTTAAAAAATCATTAACTCCTTACAAAAGCCAAGGAGATGAGACGTCAAATTATCATAGTGGCACAAGTGAAAAAAAGAAAGGAGAGGGTAGTAACGTGGATATATTTGTATTTTAGTTGAAGCAATAGCCATAGACTTTTAAAAAATGGTGACAATGGGAGTAGTTGTGATTAAAAACTGGTGGTTACAGGGGAAGATGTACAGAACACTGTAGGCCTAATTACAGCTACTCCATTAATTTGGTCAGACAGCCAGACATTTCTTTGGAACCACCAATCTGGTTTGATTTACACTTTGAATTGATTAGTATCTTGTTATAGAGGAACAACCTATATGTAAAGCTCCAAATAAAGCAGAATTTGCAATACAAAATTTTAAATATAATTTTAATTTATATTCTGGTGTTCTTAATCAGATACCCATATATTAAATGTGTTGGTTTTGATTGTGAACATTTGGAGTAAATTAACATGTTTGATTATAAAGGGGCTAAATACGATTTAGGAACATAGCCAGTTCTAATGCAACCTCCACCATGTACTGCTTGTGCTTTAGTTTCCTTATCTAAAAAATAGGAGGAGAATAGTAACACCTACTTGACAGGGATTTTGTGAGGATTAAGGAAGGCAATATCTAGAAGGCAATTTAGATGAGCTCTACCACATGTTCTCCACTCTACTACTTATTATCTGTTACTAAGCTCAACATCGTTGCCCAGTTTCTTTCATATAAAGTATATTCTAATAATTGGTGAGAAAATGTTAAGACAGTAATAATCTAGTCCTTCTTAAATATTAATATCCACCTACATCACAGACTTCTTTAAGGCCAGGTCTTTATATCCAGTCCATAGTATATGACAGTTTGGCCATATTTTGCACGTCTCACAGTGTGGAAAAACAAACATTAAAACAAGAATCCGTGTCTAGATTATAGAACATAGGCTTTGAAATCTGACAGACTTGAGTTCAAATTCTGTCATTGACAATAACTGGATAAGTTAGGTTATACAGGAGTAACAAATGGCTTCCAAAACACAGTGGCTTACCATAGCATTAGTTTATTTCTTGCTTAGACCACGTACTGGTGTCTAGGTCATTTCTCCATAAGAACCCTGCTAACAGAGCATCTTTTATCGACAACATTTCCAGTTATTGTGGCACAGTCAAAAGGCATATGGCAAAACCAATTCTAACTTTTAAAAATTCAGCTCAGAAGAGACACATTTCATTGACTAAAACAAATCACATATCTACATCTGAGTTCAACAGGGCAAAGCAATACAGGAAGGGGCAGTGGATATTAATGAACAGGAATCAGGTTTACCAAAATATCTGTGTGATCCTAGATTTGTCAGTTATTTTTTTAGTCTCACTCGCTGTATCTGGAAAATTGAAAGTAAAGAGACTGGCCCAGAAGATTTACAAAACATAGAGTGTACGGCAAACGATGGGCACTCAGTAAGTGTTGATTCTCTTTGTCTTTTCTTGGCCTGTGCTCTACCTCTAAGTTTTGCAGGTAACTTTGGATAATAATTTAAAAGCTTTTATCTATTTCCTCATTGATTCAGAAAGTTATGGACTAGGGACTTCCCTGGCAGTCCAGTGGTTGGGACTTCGCCTTCCAGTGCAGGAGGTGTGGGTTCGATCCCTGGTCGGAGAACTAAGATCCCACATGCCTTGCAGCCAAAAACAACCAAAACATAAAAGAGAAGCAATATTGTAACAAATTCAATAAAGACTTTAAAAAAAAATTTATGGACTAAGTCATTTCCAAGCCTCAGACGACACTTCAGTGCGTTTATTCTGTGAATTACATGTAGTGTCTTGACTGACATGACTACCAGGGACTTTTATAGGGAATCTCCTTTGCAAAGGGAGAATCAGGACTTCAAAGATAAGGACAATATTGAGAAGTTTCAGAGCTTTTGTGATTTCTAGTTTATACTGTGGTAGGCTGAATAATGCGACCCTCCCCACACACAAACACACACACTAAATACATCATATTCTAATCCTTGGAAACTCTAAGTATCATGTTATAAAGCAAAAGGGACTTGTAGATGTGATTAAATGAAGGATTTTGAGTTGGGAAGACTTTACTGGATTATCTGGATGGGTATGATGTAATCACAAAGGCACTTATAAAAGGGAGGCGAGAAGAGTGCCAATCAAAGGAGGAGATGTAATGACAGAGCGATTGATTGTATTGAGGAGCTCAGGAGACAAAGAATTAGAGCAGCTTCTAGAAGTTGGAAGAGTCAATGCAACAGATTCTCTTCTGGAGTCTCCAGCCCTGCCGATACCTTGATTTTAGCAACTAAGACTCATTTCAGATTCTGACTTCCAGAACTGTAAGAGAATAGATTTGTGTTTTTTAAGCCCCAAATCTGTGGTAATTTGTTGCAACAGTAATAGAAAACCAGCACATATGCCAAACTGAAGAAAAATCATTTCTGAACTTGAAGATATTTGCATTGCTTCAAATAGTTGAAATCTTACAAAATTTCTTAAGTAGAAATACTTTATAAAAAATAAAGAATTTGTATAAAAATTGGTTGCTTCTTAACTTTTTGAGGTTTTGCTTATTTTTTTACACCATAGTTAAATAATAGAGGTAGAAATAAAAGAAACCAAGTTTAACCTCCAACTCAATTTTAATCATAATCTTGTATAATTTGTTTAAGCCTTTGAGTTTCTTATTTTCATCTTTCTATTCCCATGTTGATATTAACAAGTCAAGTACTAGAAAACTCAAGATAAGGGGTACTGTTGTCACACTGCCAAGAGACTATGACTAAAAGAGTCATATATAAAATCAACAAGCCCACAAAACATTTCACCAACCTGACAACAAATACCAAGTCACCTTCCACCCCACCCCCCCACCCCTGCTATTCTCCATCTCCTAGGAGAAGGGAAACATGTTCACCTCAACATATACTCTTAATTTAACTACTTATAATGATTCTCACAAAAGTCCCCAGAAAGGAGCAGGTAGGAGACCCTACCTGTTAAAATTCCATCTGGCCACCTGATTGTGTTTTCTTTTAACCAACACGGCCAATTTGTAAAATCCCTATGTATTTAAATTTACTTAGCCAAACAGTAAGCTGATATAAAGATATAATTTTTGAATCAATGTTTTTATTAAAATAACTATTCTAGAGCTAAGCAAATAGATTCACATAAATTTAATCAAAATATCACTGCATTTATTTTCTACTGTTGTTATAACAAATTACAAACTTAGTTACTTAATACAATTTATTATCTTACAGTTCAGAAGGTCAGAAATCCATCAGGGGTCTCTCAGGGTCAAAATCAAGGCATTGGCAGGGCTGTGGTCCTTTCAGAGGCTTAAGGAAAAAAATCTGTTTCCTTGGCCTTTCCAGCTTCCAGAAGCCTCCTACACTCATTGGCTCATGGCATCTTTCTTCCACCTTCGAAGACAGCAATGCCATGTCTCTCTGATCATTCTTCCATTCTCACATCTCTATCCATAGCTGGCAAATGTTCTCCACTTTTAAAGAATATGTGTGATTACATGGGTCCACCAGATATCCAGGAAATCTCTTCATCTCAAGGCCTTTACCTTTAATCACATCTGCAAAGTCCCTTTTGCTATATAAGGTAACATATTCACAAGTTCCAAGAATTAGGGCATGGACATATTTGGGGGCCATTATTCTCCCTGTCACACTAGAACATATGCACACACACACACACACACACATTAGATTTGAACTCCACGGAAGACTGATGTACATGGAAACATAATGACCAAAAACCCAACACATTTAACCAAATGAAAAGGGTGGATATACCAGTTATTTTGTGTTACCTGATTAAATAAAACCAAGTCTCCTATCAGAATTGGCTATTCTTTAGTTTGTTATTTAGACAATTATCTTCCTTTCTCAGTACTTTACATCAGGGGTGGAACAAAAGTTGGGGAAAGGAATGTTGTCAAATCTAATAGACAATCATTATGAATTGAAAATTCCCCTGTCTCTGGGAGAATAGAAACAGGACAGAAGCAAGGTAAGAGGTCCCAGACATGTTACCATAAGCAGACTCAAATGCCCAGAGCTTCATTCATTCATTCAATTAATAAAGAAATATTGTGTTGCTGAGAAGCTCCTGAGAAGCACTGTGCTAAGTTACTAGAAATAGAATAGATGAGAAAGGCAGATAATGTCCTTGCCCGCATGTTTCTCACAGTCTAGCAGGAGAGGCAGACATTAAAGAAATGATTTCCACAGGATGAGGTCATGGGCTGGACTCAGTTATATGTGAAATCTCTAAGTGGATAGCTAAAGCCATAAAGTAAAGAATAAGCATTTTCCTGATTGATCTCTTTGTTTCAAATGCCTACCTACTCTAATTT
Source organism: Tursiops truncatus (assembly GCF_011762595.2). NCBI lineage: Eukaryota > Metazoa > Chordata > Mammalia > Artiodactyla > Delphinidae > Tursiops > Tursiops truncatus. The sequence goes on from NC_047038.1 coordinate 28,889,950, forward strand.
CAAGTACATTATGGTGATTTGAAAAATGTTAACTGATGGTGGTGAGATTTGACTTCTTGAAGATTTGTACAAGATTGATACTAGATTCATATTAGAAGCATAGCTAAAACTCAGTAACTTTAGCTAAAAAGCATCAAATAATGTTAAATGTATGCCAACATGAAATTACTTTTATAGTATAGTGTTTGTTATCATCACATAGTATTTTAGCCAAGACTAATACTGGGCCTTGAGGTATGGAAAGAGCTCTCAGTTCTGTGGTATGCCATAGTCTGGGTCCTGTCCATCATGTGGCACACCACCAATTAGAATGACAGGCCATACTGCTGCCAGCATAGCTAATCATGTCTTTACATTAAATCATAACCCTCTACTTTGCATTGGCAAGAGAAAATGAAGGAGCAAAAGAAAATATTGGGAAAGTTATTTTTTGTATACATAGACATTTTTACCAATCAAACTATGTTTTTAAAAGTTTCACTCACAATTCCTCTAGTCTTCTTACCCAAAGCTACACCCTGGTAATAATATTATTTATATCTCTATCTCTCTCAGTGTCTGTCCTTCCTCTCTGTCTCTATGTGTGTGTGTGTGTGTGTGTGTGAGTGTGTATACACACATATAAATACGTATATATATATATATACATATATACGTATTTATATGTATACATACTATATATAAAAATTTCAATGTAATCAAAAGCATTCTACACAGTAGTTTGCAACTTTTTGTTTAAAAACATTGTAATCCTCAACTAATGGTGTGAAATATATTTCAGAAACATCATTAAGTGACTAAAATAGTCTATCAGCCAGATTTAACTGTAAATCATTGTATCTTTATTTGTGGAAGTTAGTTTACTACCTTTTGTTATAAATAAGGCTCTGATGAACAGTCCTTCACATAAATCTTTGTGTGTGTCTCTTCTTTTATCTTTACGATAAATTTCTGGAAATGTAACTATGGATCCAAAAGTATAAACAGCTTATTACACATTAGACAAAATATTCTCCAGAAAGTTTATACCAATGTATACGCATACCAGCCTATATTCCACCTCACCTTTTTAACACAAAATTTTTGCCAGTGGATTTCTTTCAAATGTTCATTTTTAATCTTTGCTGTTTAATGGGAGGTATGAATGCACAGACTCTAAGACAGCCCCCAGTGATTCCTGCCCTCAGCTATTCACATCCTTGTGTGATCCTTTCCCCTTGAGTTGGGCTGGATTCCTGATTTACTTCTATTCAATAGAATGCGGTAGGAACACCAGATGCCACTTCCAAAATTAGGGTTACAAAAAGACAGCAGCTTCCATATTGGACTCTCTCCCTCCCCCTCCCCCTCTCCCCAGTGGAAAGCTGCCAGTTGTGAGTAGCCCCATGAAAAGATGCACATGGCAAGGAACTGATATCTCTGGCCAATAGCTAGGGAGAACCAGAGGTTTGCCAACCGTCACTTGAGGGTATTAAGATCAGATATTCCCCTAGTCGAACTAGAGAACTAGAGATGACTCCATTTCAAATGATAAGTCCATTGCAACCTTGTAAGAGATTCTGACCTGGAGGAACCAAACCACACCTGGATTCCTCACCCACAGAAAATGTGAGGTAATGAAAGTTTGTTCTTTAAGTCACTAAGTTTTGGAGTAGTTGATTACACAGCAGTAGATAACTAACACAAAAAGAAGTGGTATTTTATAGTTATTTTAATTTAACATTAATGAGATGGAGCTTCCTTTTTTTCAGAAATTAGTGATGTGTTTTTGTGATTTATCTCTTTTTTTTTTTTTTTTTTTTTTGCCATTTTCCTGTGGAGGCTATTCCCTTTATTTTTAAGAGTTCTTTATATTTCAGAATTCTACTTCTTTGCCTGCTATATATATTGCTAATATTTTTCCAGGTCACTACTTGTCCTTTTATTATGCTTGGGGTGTTTTGAACATAAATAATTTTTAAACTATTGTCAAAACTATCTTTTTACGTTTCAAGACAAGCATCATTTCTTTGCTTAGAAAGTGTGTAATAAAGCTCTAATTGGTAATTAATATTACATGTTTATTTTATATCCTGCCACTTAATGAGTGCCCTTATTAGTTCTAATAACTTATCTGCTAAACCTCTTGGGTTTTCTAGAAATACAATCGTATAATCTGCTAATAACAATGGATTTGTATTCTTCCTGATAGTATAGCTTTTATATCTGCTCTTGTGTTGTTTTCTTGTCAAGAGTTTTCAGAAACAGTTAAATCATTAGTAGTAATAATGTCTTTCATTACTTAGTTTAAGATAATGGGCATAAAGGATCACCTTTAAGTGAAATGGTTTATTTAATCATACTTGAGATACAAACAATTGTGAAGATACACCTTAGAATTGACAAAATACAGTAGATAATATTTTATATTCAGGAAGTTGCTTTACTTTCTATTCCTTATATACTAATAATTTCTATTTGTTTTACATATTGAATCAATTGAGGTGATCACGTGGTGCCTCTCCCTTGTCTCTGTGAAATGTACTGCTAAGTTACATGACTTCTACCGAGGCAAACATTCTGTGTTTAGGTGGTACCCTGGTGATTGTTTTACCTAAATGTCTATTTCCTATCATTGTAAGTGTCAATCTTCTCTCTTTCTGCATGTAAGGGAGGATTTAATTGTTTCACGAGGACAAATAATTATTTTTAAATGAATCATTAAAAAGCACGTGGAAATTACTCAGCCATTAAAAAGAATAAAATAACGTCATTTGCAGCAACATGGATGGACTTGGAGATTACCATACTAAGTGAAGTAAGTCAGACAGAGAAAAACAAATATCATATGGTATCGCTCACATGCAGAATCTAAAAAAAAAAAAATGATGCAAACGAACTTAATTACAAAACAGAAACAGACTCACAGACTTAGAGAACAAATTTATGGTTACCAGAGGGGAAGTGTGGGAGGGTGGGACAGATTGGGAGTTTGGGATTGACATGTACACACAGCTGTACTTAAAATAGATAACCAACAAGGACCTACTCTGTAGCACAGGGAACTCTGCTCAATACTCTGTAATAACCTAAATGGGAAAAGAATTTCAAAAGGAACAGATACATATATATGCATAACTGAATCACTTTGCTGTACATCTGAAACTAACACAACATTGTTAATCAACTCTACTCCAATATAAAATTAAAATTTTTTTAAAGATGAAAAAAAATCTTTCCCTAAAAAAATAAAAATAGCACAATATTGCATTTTAATTCTACTCCAATGGACTGATAACTCCTTCACCCTCCCCCAAGGAACAATGTGATGCCAACCATACCGACCAAGGGCTGTTTCTGCCCTAAGTACATTTAATGGGTTGCTATCCAATATATAATAGCGTTGCTGTCATTCTGCCCCTGTGATCTCATCCTCACCGGCCATCAGATCTTCCCTTCAAAACTGTGAGAGCTGTTGCTGGTGATCCCAGTGCCCAGACTTTTCACCTACTCCGGTACTCCCACCTTCAAAGAACCACATCAAAAGACGTTTCCTGGTCTCCCCAGTTGATCCTGCTTTGGGGTCTTCCCAGCAGCCATTATCTCTATGCAATTTCGTCTCTGTCAAAAAGCCTCAAGTCATTCAGTTAAAGAGTCAAGGGTTAGAGGAAGGGAATACCATGAAGTGTTCAATAGGATTTGGGGCTCATGGCAACTTGGGCTCAAAGATGATTATTGTACAGAGGCCTCAGAATTTGGGGCTCAGGAATATTATGGTTCAGCTTAATTATGAATCTAACTACTCATTATAGCTTTTTTTTCCGTACGAGAAAATAGAAGCTTGCTGACCATTTGAACATTATTCATAAGTTTGAGTCTGTTTGTACCAGTCTAGAAGTCATTTGCTATTACAGTGCACTAAACTGGGAGTTCTTCAAGCTCTGCTGACACTGTGTGTACGAACTTGGGCAAAGGCTGTCACGTCTCTCTGGACTTCTGTATTCTCATCTGACTTTACCTTTGTACTGTGCCTTATTCTCTCTTTTCTATTAGGTGGTCCTAAGACTATTGCCTAGAGCTGTTCCTCAAAGTCCTTGTTCTAGAGCTGTGAAGTAGGGAAATGTTGTCTTTAGTAACTGCAACCTCCCCTTTCCATCAGTTTTCTTCTCTCATTTGTGTCCTTTATCTTCCTTTCCTTGTCTGAGAACCTAATAACTTCATGTTCATACTCTATTCTTCCTTAGCAAATTCATTTATATTAATGAATTTATATTAATGAAATATAAATGAATGACAAAAATTTTAAACGTAACTTCTCTTGGGGATATTTGCAATGAAATAGTGTTTTGAAAATTAAGGGGGGAAAATGAGTTCTAGTGACAATAAGCCAGGTAGGCAAGATATCTAAACACAGTGGCCATTAGGCCTACTATGTCAACTAACTCACAAGGCAAGGCTGGTTGGAGACATACGACTATAGGTGGTAGAACACACAATGACAACACAATTCCTCAGGCCTGTAGCACTCACAGGCAATTGAATAAACACAAGAGATAGTCTTCTTTCTTGCTCTTCTTCTCCCATACAAGAATACAAGCACATTTTCCTGAAGACCAAGAGCTATATGTTTTCCATCATTGTCTGGAAAAAAAAGACACCTTTGTGTTCTTCCAAAATCAAGCACACAATGTGTTTACAAATATTTTAGAACTACAACTTATTGAAGGTTGTTCAATTTTAACATATATATTTTTAATATAGAGAAGAATCTAGTATTCTGGCTAAACTCATCAGTAAATTCTAAAATGATAACTATGTTTTGAATACCTGATGAAAAATCTGCCTGGTTAATTTTTCTGTTTATTAAGAAAGAGTAATTGGGCTGCCCTGGTGGCACAGTGGTTGAGAGTCCGCCTGCCGATGCAGGGGACACAGGTTCGTGCCCTGGTCCGGGAAGATCCCACATGCCGTGGAACAGCTGGGCCCGTGAGCCATGGCCGCTGAGCCTGTGCGTCCAGAGCCTGTGCTCCGCAGCGGGAGAGGCCACAACAGTGAGGGGCCCATGTACCGCAAAAAAAAAAAAAAAAAAAAAGAAAGAGTAATTATCCAGAAGCTAGTATACCCTTATCCAAGAGCACCACATCACCCTTTCTTCTTACCATTCAGTCTTTGCACAAAGGTCCTCTTCTCTGTGAGGCTGTCTCTAACCTTTTCATCTTGAATAGTGATCCACCATGCCCCATTCCTAATCCCCTAACCATCCACTTTTCTTCATTGCATTTGCCACTCTTTTGTTTATTATACATTTTCTTTTTATCTTATTTTCTCTCTCTGCTCACAAAAATCTAAGGTTCATGAAGACAGGGAGTTTGTTTTATTCACTGCCATAGTCACAGCTGAAAGACCACTGTTTGGCACTTATCAGTCCCTTAGTAAAACATTAGTTGCATAAATTAATGATATTAAATAATTTGTGAAAATATGGAGCAAGTGCCAAATGTGGGTGGTGAATGCCCAACAAATGTTAATTGTCTTTGGAAAATAAATTTTGTACAAATATGTATTGAAGTCATTAATGTAACTAGAAAACATATCTGGTACATTTATAGGATATTATGTTTATATATTTATCAAAGTACAACAAGCAACAGATGGAGTAAATTTGGATTTCAATGAAGGTTAAAAATATATTGATATATTAGAGTGATATTTCTTAAAATACACTTTGTAAAAATATACAAACTAACCTCTTGGAACTTTGATTATTCCAAGTAAGCTAAATATGTTTTAAAAAACATACATCTTATTATCTTTTTACGTTGCCTTAGTTATTTTCTTAACTATTTAGCAACAATAAATGTGGCAGTATATAATTTTACTCAGGAGAGAAATAACTGACTGTTACAAATTATTAAAATGTTCATTCAGACACTAGCTAAAATTCATTTGTCATAAAATAGAAATGCCTTTCCATTTAGGCAATGAGTTTTCACATGATAATTGCAAAAATATTTTTTATTCTATTTTCTGTAATCAAAGCAAACCAATTTAGCCATTCAGAAATTAAGTATATTAAATTTCTGAGATTTACTGGGAGAAATAGATAAAACTCCAAATATTTTTCCCTTTCAATTAAAAAAAGAGGCTGGATTTTGCATCATGTCTTAAAAGCCTTTTTGGATCTTATTACCCATACTTCAAAAAAAATAATTTTTAACTCCACAGGAATATTTAGAAAAGCCTAACTACATTTTCAAAATACTTGATAGAAAACTAGTTCTATGAACATTGTGAATTACCTTTAAAAATCACATTTAAAATAGAGTTTCTATGTTAAAACAGAGGAAAACAAGCTCAATTACAAATATGCCCTTCGATTTTTGTTAATATGTGGCTGCATACTTTATACCAGAGTTTTAGCAGATTCCAAATCCATGCTTATTACAACCAAGAAGAGATGCCACAAAGGTCACAGGAAATATTTTTTCCATGCAGACCATTGGAAGGCATGTTAATGTGAAGCCCAGATATTGTGAAAGTATGATACCCTGATGTGCATCATGAGCCCAGGAGCACCTGTTAGTTGTGGTGCGCTGCAGTCGTGCACAAGTGCTTACAGCTGCAGTGACATGGTGCTAAGCATGTTTTAAGACTAGTCCCAGTCGGGCAGCATCTTATCCAACCAGAAACAATCCCACAATCCAGCTCTTTTTAAGTGATCATCCTTGTATCATAACAGATTAAGGTTGCAGCTACTTTGGATTATGTTTAATCTAACCTTTATCCATTCACATCTTCACCTGAAACTTACAAGGACCAAGAGTCAATTGCTGGGGCATAATTCACAATGACACTGATCTTTCCTTCCTCACTCTAATTATCTGGATTAAGAATAACACTTTTGAGTAATTATTTTCACATTGGATAAACATTAAGCTTTCCTGGGTTTATCTGAGCTTTTTCCTAACATGAAATAGATCCAACCAGGCTTATAAGAACATAACTGACAGCAGTGACAGCTTAATCAAGGCAACCCTAAACAACTAAAACAATAAGGAAATGTTTATTTCTCATTGTTTAGGATATTCAAGAATCAGAAACCTGACAAATTTAGAGGCAGAAAGAATCCCCCACATACAATTGCAATGCTCTAACTTTTTTCTTTCCTTATAATGATTCAGTAATCCTCAAGTAAATGCAAACTCTGAAACACTGAGAGCTATGCTGATGACGTAAAATTGGCTATACTGATACCAGCCATGAAAACTAAATTATTTTCATAGCCAATGCAATGTCCTAAAAAGAAAGAACATGTCACAGTAAAATCAATTCACTAAAATTATAATTAGGGTGAATCAAGTACTTTCTGTATTATATCTGATGGCCATTTTTGATCATTCTGAATTTTCTATCCAAGATTGCACACAATCCCTAAAATTGCTATTACAAACAAGCTAGAAAAATCTTGCAAGCTTGTCTTTGGAACTATCTAAGCTCATATACAATTACACACTAAAATCACATCACAAAACCCAATTACACTTTGGCTTTGCAGATCCACAGATAACCTCTTAAAGAGCAAACTCCCTCACTGTGTCGACCTCTGACCTCAAGCTCTTTTTCCAGTCTTCAGCAGCAGTGCTGTATGTTTTTAAGCCAGTCTGAGGAGCCCAAACGCTGAATGGTTAAAAAGAGTTGCAGGACTTTTGAGGGTGCCAAGTGCTCTATCTACCACCAGCTTAAGATGAAGGTTAATATTGCTGATATTTTATTCCTGCTCTTAAACCTCTTATGTACTGTTCGATCACTTACCGATAACCAAACATTTTAAAGGAAGAAATTTCTGCTAAGTATACCTGCCTTCATTTTAATGATTTAATGCTCCTAGGCAGTAACGTTATTTTGCTTCAAAAAAAAACAGAAGAAAAAAGAGAGGAATTTTAATGGAATTGAAAAAACACGTCATAGGGTTTCCCTGGTAGCGCAGTGGTTGAGAGTCCGCCTGCCGATGCAGGGGACACGGGTTCGTGCCCCGGTCCGGGAAGATCCCACATGCCACGGAGCGGCTGGGCCTGTGAGCCATGGCCGCTGAGCCTACGCATCCGGAGCCTGTGCTCCGCAACGGGAGAGGCCACAACAGTAAGAGGCCCACGTACCGCAAAAAAAACAACAACAAAAAAAGAAAGTCATAAAAACAGAAAGATTCCAAACAAACAAATTCCAAGCATGCATTTGCAGTGAGAAGAAGTAGAGAAGTGAGCTGGCTCTTACGGCAGCATCTTTCCAAAGTCCATGATTACATGTTTGTCAATCCAAGTTTGGAGCATAATCATGGAATACATGATTTTTCATAGAACTCTTTGTTCTGTGAAACTTTAATTTCATACCAACTCTTTTCCACAGTTCCTGAAGGAAACCACCCAAAGGGAAAAGATGGACCAGTTGTCTATGGCATTTTCTATGAGTTAAAAAAATGACACTTAGGGGCTTCCCTGGTGGCGCAGTGGTTGAGAGTCTGCCTGCCGATGCAGGGGACACGGGTTTGTGCCCCGGTCCGGGACGATCCCACATGCCGTGAAGCGGCTGGGCCGGTCAACGGGAGAGGCCGCAGCAGTGAGAGGCCCGTGTAACGTAAAAAAAAAAAAAAAAAAAAAAAAGACACAAAATAATAAATAAAAAGAGGTAAATAAATCATCATCTAACACCAAATGTGAGAGAGATCATTGATGGTTCTTCTTCAGATTTCAGGTTGTTAAACTTGAGTTGTCTGTTCAATGTGCCCTTCAGTTTGCTCACCCACATAATAGCAAGCATGAGGTCACGGCGTGTCAGAAGTGCAATGTCATTTGGAAGTCATCTGCTCTAACTTCCCAAGTCTTATTCTCTGTAGAGTATGATGACGTCTAAATGACCATTAAAATGACTGTCCATACCATCCCAAGTAATATGCCAAGCGTGTATGTGTAGCTAAGTCAAAGATATTTTTTGCAATTGTCTTCCCTCTCAAAGGCAATAATTTGGTTCTGAAGGTGGCATCCAAGATATGAACAAAATAAAATTGTCTTTATACATAATTCAGGGCCATTTAGCAGCAGGCCATTTAGCAGCAGGCCATTTCATAATCGATTCTTTGGAGACACTGCCTTGACACATAGAATATCCTTCTGTTCACTCCCTCAAAGGGTCTAGAACAAGTCAGGAAAATACTTAGGTCTCAAAAGTGCAGTGAATTTTGAAAAATACTTGGGTAGAGGAACAATGTGCTAGAGAACAAAGAATGACACAGAATTAACATTGTAAAGATTCAGTGAACATCCTCAGATGATTACAGATATCTTATGAATGAGCACAAACATTTGAACTCATATTTGAACAATGTAAGACAGGGAAAAAAACTTGAAATTTAAGTCCTATTTTTTCCCTAGAATGATATTATATCATTTCCATTTCAGAGGACTTTCCTTAAAATTAGAACACATGGATATTTATTTTTCTATTGTGTCAGGTTAGCTGATAAACTCTATAAGAGCAGGACTTATATTCTTAATGCTTAATTAGCTCATTTATAGTGACTAGTCAAATGAATGAAACTCTGAGAGCATTCAGATACTTAAGATGATGTGCAATAACTCTAATTACTAATACCCAAAATACCATTTGTATGGTAAACTAAAATCACTGAGAACCCTTTCCATATTCCTCCATAGCCCTTAGGTAATGAAGTAAAGAACTTTCTAATGATTTTGCATTCCTAAAGACTTGTGATGGGTGAAAGAGAAACAACCAGAGACATAAGATTATTGAAACCTGAAAAGACCAAAATATATTCTAGTGCTTGCAAATATCCTGAATTGAAAATGTAATAAAAAATTTTTTAAGAAAAAAAATAAATTAGGTGTTTGGTGGAAGAAAGTGTGAAATCTCTAACTGCTGACTGAGCTTTATAAACATTTACGTTATCCTAAAGTTATTCATACTTACAGACTTCCTGAACACCATATAATTTTACCCATTGTTGTATAAGTTGCCTTCTTCATATAAGTGTTGTACAAGTCATGTAAAGTATGTGTTCTTGACAATCTGGACAATTCTTTCTTGACAGTGCTAAGAGGCTGAAGCTGTATGACAGCCCCAGATGGTTTTTAGGTGAAGGATAGAAAAAGTGATATAATTGATTTGGTGCTAGTTGAGATGCCCTCAATGTTCAGTTTCAACTTTTACCTAATCCATCGATTCCACCTTTTTTATTTCTACTTTTTTTTTAAGCAACCCCACCAGGGATTGGGGTTATTTGTCTAATATTCTAAAAATGTCTCAGAAGTTTTGCTAGGGAAACAGCTCTTTCAGAACTTTTCTCTACTGCTGAATTGCTAAGGCAATTTGACATAGATGCTTAGAGTCTCTAGAAAGCGTTACCAAGATATTCACCAAGTCCCTAGGTAAGCTCCCCAAGTAGCCTTTTATGAATCGCTCTGGATGAACACCTTACATTGTTTCTAAAAATATGGAAAATCATTCCCAAAGAAAATTTTCAAATTGGTATTCAAGAGTTCATACATTCACAGATATGGAAATAGGAACTATATTTATAAACAGTTCATAAGTATAAACAGAGGAACTCAGGGGTATGAGACCTGTTATGTTTTAATTTAGTTCAGCTTCATTTGCATATCATATGATTGGATTTGACTGAATTTGGCTTGGCTTGGCGTGGTTGGTTCTGCTGGTGTCACCGGTTTTGAAGAGGCAACCTGAGGATGCAGGGAAGAGGGTACTGTTTTGAGTAGAACAGTCAGTGGTTGAGGATCTACTAGACCTCCTGGACAATAAAAACAATGCAGATACACTTCTTTAAGAATCTTCAAACTAAAATATGGAAGTATTTAAAAAGGGTGATGGATATAGACAATCAACATTGTAGTTCAGTGGAGGAAGAAAGGATTAGAGAGGTCAGTGTAAGTTCATGAAATAGTTGGAATCTTACCTAACTATGCACTGTTTAAATAGTTAATCATTGAACATACCACCTAAGTTACTATTTTTATGTTATAAAGTATATAAAAATGTATACCAATCACAATAGGGAGATAAAATGTATATACAAATATCCAGAAGCCATATTTTTTCATTAAAAGTATCAGTAAATGATACAAATTAAGTATTAAGGGAGTCCATTGGGAGAGAATGATCATTCTCAGTTTGTGATAAAGTATGGAAAAACATTTTTGAGCTGTATCTTCACTTCCTTACCTCTCCCCTTCACTCCTCATTCTACTGTATTCTGGTCTTCGCCTCCATCAACCTAACATTCCAGCAAACACGCACTTACTAACTGCCAAATCAAACTGATAATTCTCTCTGTTCAGTCTGCTATTGCATTCTGTAGCATTTGAATCTATAGATTACCCTCTCCTTATAGGCTTTCCTCCTTCAATTTATATGACACTAAATAAGCTAGTTTGTCTCAACTTCTCTAGTTTGTCTCAACTTCTCTGATAATAATCCTTTTTTTTTTTTTTTTTTTTTTTTTGCGGTACACAGGCCTCTCACTGTTGTGGCCTCTCCCGTTGCGGAGCACAGGCTCCGGACACGCAGGCCCAGCAGCCATGGCTCACGGGCCCAGCCGCTCCGTGGCATGTGGGATCTTCCCGGACCGGGGCACGAACCCGTGTCCCCTGCATCGGCAGGCAGACTCTCAACCACTGTGCCACCAGGGAAGCCCCTCCCCCAATTCCTTTTGTCTTTAGCTGAAGATGGTGTTTAAAGTGAGGGCTTCAGCATTTTGGCGAGTTAATCAGTTTTCCTGAGTCCTTCTCATATATACATGTTATTAAACTTTGATTTTCTCCTGTTAATCTGTCTCATGTCAACTGAATTCTTAGACCTGCCAGAAGAACCTAGAAGGGTAGAGAAAGTTCTTCCTCTTTTGTCTTACATTTAGGTATGTAATCCATTTTGAGTTTACTTTTGTGTACGGTGTTAGGGAGTGTTCTAATTTCAATTCTTTTACATGTAGCTGTCCAGTTTTCCAAGCTCCACTTATTGAAGAGACTGTCTTTTCTCCATTGTATATCCTTGCCTCCTTTGTCATAGAATAGCTGACCATAAGGGCATGAATTTATCTCTGGGCTTTCTATCTTGTTCCATTGATCTATATTTCTGTTTTTGTGCCAGTACCACATTGTCTTGATTACTGTAACTTTGTGGTAGTCTGAAGTCAGGGAGTCTGATTCCTCCAGTTCCGTTTTCTTCCCTGAAGACTTCTTTGGCTATTTGGGGTCTTTTCTGTCTCCATACAAATTTTAAGATTTTTTGTTCTAGTTCTGTAAAAAATGCCATTGGTAATTTGGGGATTGCACTGAATCTGTAGATTGCTTTTGGTAGTATAGTCATTTTCACAATATTGATTCTTCCAATCCAAGAACAAAGTGTATCTCTCCATCTGTTGGTATCATCTTTAATTTCTTTTATCAGTGTCTTATAGTTTTCTGCATACAGGTCTTTTGTCTCCCTAGGTAGATTTATTCCTAGGTATTTTATTCTTTTTGTTGTAGTGGTAAATGGGAGTGTTTCCTTAATTTCTCTTTCAGATTTTTCATCATTAGTGTATAGGAATGCCAGAGATATCTGTGCATTAATTTTGTATCCTGCTACTTTACCAAATTCATTGATTAGCTCTAGTAGTTTTCTGGTGGCATCTTTAGGATTCTCTATGTATAGTATCATGTCATCTGCACACTGTGACAGCATTACTTCTTTTTTTCCAATTTGTATTTCTTTTTCTTCTCTGATTGCTGTGGCTAGGACTTCCAAAATAGTGGTGAGAGTGGGCATCCTTGTCTTCTTCCTGATCTAGAGGAAATGCTTTCAGTTTTTCACCACTGAGGATGATGTTTGCTGTGGGTTTCTCATATATGGCCTTTATTATATTGAGGTAGGTTCCCTCTATGCCCACTTTCTGGAGAGATTTTATCATAAATGGGTGTTGAATTCTGTCAAAAGCTTTCTCTGCATCTATTGAGATGATCATATGGTTTTTCTCCCTCAATTTGTTAATATGGTGTATCACATTGATTGATTTGCATATATTACAGAATCCTTGCATCCCTGGGATAAATCCCACTTGATCATGGTGTATGACCCTTTTAATGTGTTGCTGGATTCTATTTGCTAGTATTTTGTTGAGGATTTTTGCATCTATATTCATCAGTGATATTGGTCTGTAATTTTCTTTTTTTGTAGTATCTTTGTCTGGTTTTGGTATCAGGGTAATGGTGGCCTCATAGAATGAGTTTGGGAGTGTTCCTTCCTTTGCCATTTTTTGGAAGAGGTTGAGAAGGATGGGTGTTAGCTCTTCTCTAAATGTTTGATAGAATTCACCTGTGAAGCCATCTGGTCCTGGACTTTTGTTTGTGGGAAGATTTTTAATCACAGTTTCAATTTCATTACTTGTGATTGGTGTGTTCATATTTTCTATTTCTTCCTGGTTCAGTCTTGCATGGTTATACCTTTCTAAGAATTTGTCCATTTCTTCTAGGTTGTCCATTTTATTGGCATAGAGTTGCTTGTAATAGTCTCTTAGGATGCTTTGTATTTCTGCGGTGACTGTTGTAACTTCTCTTTTTCATTTTGAATTTTATTGATTTGAGTGCTCCCCCTCTTTTTCTTGATGAGTCTGGCTAATGGTTTATCAATTTTGTTTTTCTTCTGTAAGAACCAGCTTTTAGTTTTATTGATCTTTGCTATTGTTTTCTTTGTTTCTATTTCATTTATTTCTGTTCTGATCTTTATAATTTCTTTCCTTCTGTTAACTTTGGATTTTGTTTGTTCTTCTTTCTCTAGTTCCTTTAGGTGTAAGGTTAGATTGTTTATTTCAGATTTTTCTTGCTTCTTGAGGTAGGCTTATAGAGCTATAAACTTCCCTCTTAGAACTGCTTTTGCTGCATCTCATAGGTTTTGGATCATCATATTTTCATTGTCATTTGTCTCTACATATTTTTTGATTTCCTCTTTGATTTCTTCAGTAATCTCTTGGTTATTTAGTAATGTATTGTTTAGCCTCCATGTATTTGTGTTTTTTACGATTTTTTCCCTGTAATTTATTTCTAATCTCATAGCGTTGTGGTCAGAAAAGACGCTTGATATGATTTCAGTTTTCTTAAATTTACTGTGGCTTGATTTGTGACCCAAGATGTGATCTATGCTGGAGAATGTTCCATGCGCAATTGAGAAGAAAGTGTAATCTGTTGTTTTTGGATGGAATGTCCTATAAATATCAATTAAATCGATCTGGTCTATTGTGTCATTTAAAGCTTGTGTTTCCTTATTAATTTTGTTTGGATGATCTGTCCATTGGTGTAAGTGAGGTGTTAAAAGTCCCCCACTATTATTGTGTTACTGTCGATTTCCTCATTTATAGCTGTTAGCATTTGCCTTATGTATTGAGGTGCTCCTCTGTTGGGTGCATATATATTTATAATTGTTATATCTTCTTCTTGGATTGATCCCTTGATCATTATGTACTGTCCTTCATTGTCTCTTGTAACATTCTTTATTTTAAAGTCTATTTTATCTGATATGAGTATTACTACTCCAGCTTTCTTTTGATTTCCATTTGCATTGAATATCTTTTTCCATCCCCTCACTTTCAGTCTGTATGTGTCCTTATGTCTGAAGTGGGTCTCTTGTAGACAGCATATATATGGGTCTTGTTTTTGTATCCATTCAGCAAGCCTGTGTCTTTTGGTTGGAGCATTTAATCCATTCACATTTAAGGTAATTACCAATATGTATGTTCCTATGACCATTTTCTTAATTGTTTTGGGTTTGTTTTTGTAGGTCCTTTTCTTCTCTTGTGTTTCCCACTTAGAGAAGTTCCTTTAGCGTTTGTTGTAGAGCTGGTTTGGTGGTGGTGAATTCTCTTAGCTTTTGCTTGTCTGTAAAGCTTTTGATTTCTCCATGGAATCTGAATGAGATCCTTGCTGGGTAGAGTAATCTTGGTTTTATGTTCTTCCCTTTCATCCCTTTAAGTATATCATGCCACTCCCTTCTGGCTTGTTAAGAGTTTCTGCTGAGAAATCTGCTGTTAACCTTATGGGAGTTCCCTTGTATGTTATTTGTCATTTTTCCCTTGTTCCTTTCAATAATTTTTCTTTGTCTTTAATTTTTGCAAATTTGATTACTATGTGTCTTGGCGTGTTTCTCCTTGGGTTTATCCTGGATGGGACTCTGCGCTTCTTGGACTTGGGTGGCTATTTGCTTTCCCACATTGGGGAATTTTTCGACTATAATCTCTTCAAGTATTTTCTTGGGTCCTTTTTCTCTCTCTTCTCCTTCTGGGACCCCTAACATGCAAATGTTGTGGCATTTAATGTTGTCCCAGAGGTCTCTTAGGCTTTCTTCATTTCTTTTCATTCTTTTCTCTTTATTTTGTTCCGCAGCAGTGAATTCCACCATTCTGTCTTCCAGGTCACTTATCCGTTCTTCTGCCTCAGTTATTCTGCTATTGATTCCTTCTAGTGTAGTTTTCATTTCAGTTATTGTATTGTTCATCTCTGTTTGTCTGTTCTTTAATTCTTCTAGGTCTTTGTTAAACATTTCTTGCATCTTCTTGATCTTTGCCTCCATTCTTTTCCTGAGGTCCTGGATCATCTTCACTATCATTATTCTGAATTCTTTTTCTGGAAGTTTGTCTATCTCTACTTCATTCAGTTGTTTTTCTGGGGTTTTATCTTGTTCCTTCATCTGGTACATAGCTCTCTGCCTTTTCATCTTGTCTATCTTTCTGTGAATGTGGTTTTTGTTCCACAGATTGCAGGATTGTAGTTCTTCTTGCTTCTGCTATCTGCCCTCTGGTGGATGAGTCTATCTAAGAGGCTTGTGGAAGTTTCCTGATGGGAGGGACTGGTGGTTGGTAGAACTGGCTGTTGCTCTGGTGGGCAGAGCTCAGTAAAACTTTAATCCGCTTGACTGCTGATGGGTGGGGCTGTGTTCCCTCCCTGTTGGTTGTTTGGCCTGAGGCAACCCAACACTGGAGCCTACCCGGGCTCTTTGGTGGGGCTAATGAAAGACTCTGGGAGGGCTCATGCCAATGAGTACTTCCCAGAATCTGCTGCCAGTGTCCTTGTCCTCATGGTGAGACAGAGCCACCCCCTGCCTCTGCAGGAGACCCTCCAACACTAGCAGGTAGGTCTGGTTCAGTCTCCTCTGGGGTCACTGCTCCTTCCCCTGGGTCCTGATATGCACACTACTTTGTGTGTGCCCAAGAGTGGAGTATCTGTTTCTCCCAGTCCTGTCAAAGTCCTGCCATCAAATCCCACTAGGCTTCAAAGTCTGATTTTCTAGGCATTCCTCCTCCCGTTGACAGACCTCCAGAATCCTGATGTGGGGCTCAGAAACTTCCCTGCAGTCTGTGGACTTCTGTGGTATATGTGTTCTCCAATTTGTGAGTCACCCACCCAGCAGTTATGGGATTTGATTTTATTGTGATTGCACCCCACCTACCATCTCATTGAGAATTCTCTTTTGTCTTTAGGTGTGGGGTATCTTTTTTGGTGAGTACCAGTGTCTTCCTGTTGATGATTGTTCAGCAGTTAGTTGTGATTCTGGTGTTCTCAAAAGAGGGAGTGAGAGCACTTCTTTCTGGAAGTATATTTTAATATATGCATTTTCTATATTTTTGGTGATGTTAAATTTTTCATTTCTTTCAAGAATGCTTATTGAAACATTTTTATGATGATGACGTAAAATTTCTCTCAGATAATCCCCATATCTGTTTCATCTCATTTTTTGTGCCTGTTGACTGTCTTTTCTCATTCAAGCTGTGATTTTCTTGGTTCTCCATGAAGGGTAGCAGAATATGCCACCCCAAAATATGCTTCCTTGTCATAAGGATTATTTTGAGCTGATTGCTTTTAACAAAAAGCAAACACAGGAGAAGCTCTATAAAGAGTAAAATTTACCATTTTGTAAGGGAAATTCACCTTTATAATGGAAATCTCCATTTGTAAGTGTGTCACCAGTTCTGTACCAGGAAGAGAAGGATGACTCTAAATCACAAGAAACTCTTATCAGTGGACAAGATGCCAGACTTAAATCTGCATAACAATCTTACTGTACTTTTCCTGGTCACCTCCAGTAACTGGCCATCTCCCAACATCTTTTTGCTTTAGCAGAAGATGGTATTTAAGGTGGTGGCTTGGGCCATTTCTGAGATTTTTACTCAGGTTTATTAGGTATCTCCCATGTTTAATCGAGGTATACATGTTAATAAACTTGTGTGTTTTTCTCTTGTTACTCTTTCTTTTATTATGGACAGGTGGGGGGCGGGTCTCAGAGAAGAACCTAGAAGGTAGAGGGAAGATTATTTTTCCTCCTCCACATTGGTATGATGAGTGATTTCAATTACATTCTGGACATTTTGGGTATTATGTTGGGAGACTCTGGTCCTGGTAAAGGTAAAGGTCCTGGCCTACTTTTGTATACTGTGGTTTTGATGACAATCTAGTTTTCAGAGCTAGTATGCTTTGTCTACCTGATACTGCTGGTGTTCCTGCTGAGTCCCTGCTGGTGCCTCTTATGACTGTGTGGGGGAGTGAGGATGGGAGATAGTGGGTCCCAGGGAAACAGAGAGTGAGTTTTTCCCAGGCTTTATCTCTATTTACCGCACATCCCAGATAGGCTCCCTTTCAATCTCTGCTGGTGTAGCCAGGGAAGGAAAGGGCCACCATCGATGGGGGTGGGGGAGGGGGGATGTATCAGGATGCACCTGGTCTGGGTCTAGGGCCCAAGAACTGAGCTACTCTTCTGTCTGGGATTCTTATGATATTGGTAATGCCTACTGAGAAGATACTTCCTCCCCACTTCCCGTGCCCCAAAAGTGACATCCCTTCTCATTTAGAGAAGATACCTATTATCCTCTGCCTCCCAGTATCAATCTTCATCCAATCCTCCAAGACCTGTTCTAAAACCTTTTCCTAAACTCACTGTACTAGAGAATCAATTACACTGGAGAATCTCACTAAAAACTACAAAAGATCTATGAAGTATAGGACTCTTCCCTATCACAAAGATGGAAATAACAAAGACCCCTGTCCCTCCTCCCCTGCCAGGCATGCCCACAAGCCTGCCCTGGTACAGTTTACCTCCATCCAGAACTTCTTTGTGTGAAAGAGACCCCTGCCCAAGAGCAACCCCATCTCACAAAAATCCTGACTATTGAAAAAGAAAAGCAGGGCTCAGAAAAGGAAGCCCTTATCCCAGAAAAATTTTTATAAAAAGACCCCTGATTGCTTACTCACGTCAATACATAACTGTACAAAGACATATGTAACTTCAAGGCTGGGGACTGTGCAGTCCCTTTTCTACCTGTATGCAGAACATGAATGGGGAAATGAAAGCACCTTATTTTTAAATTTTGAGTCAGTGGTTTTATTTATAAAATTATATATATAAAGGACATATGTCTTATACATCCTTTTTATATAAATGCTAGTATATTCTGCATACTGGTCTGAACTTTGCTTTTTATATTATCACTATATCCTGGAGATTATTCCTTAGCATCTATATAGATCTGTGTTATTTTGTGGAACAGGGTATAGAATTTCAGTGTTCATTTGTAGCATACCTAATCAAATTTGTCTCCTACAAATGGAAATTTAGGTGATTTCTTGTAGTTTTGCTATTGTAAATATTGCTGGAGGATGTGCAAATATCACATGTGCAAATGTCTGTAGGATAATTAGTAACAGTAGAATTATATTATTGCATTATTATTTGTGTTTGTCCAATCTTTACCCTTGTTTGATTGGAAGCATCATAAAAACAGAAGGAAAAAATTGCTTTTAGATAAGCCCAGTTTTTTTTTTTTTACATCTTTATTGGAGTATAATTGCTTTACAATGGTGTGTTAGTTTCTGCTTTATAACAAAGTGAATCAGTTATACATATACATATGTTCCCATATCTCTTCCCTCTTGCTTCTCCCTCCCTCCCACCCTCCCTATCCCACCCCTCTAGGTGGTCACAAAGCACTGAGCTGATCTCCCTGTGCTGTGCGGCTGCTTCCCACTAGCTATCTATCACCATTAAAGAAACTTTAACATTCTAGAGTACAAGAAAGCCCTTATATGCTGAACAGCATTAAAAATTAAATTTGATATATAACATATTGGTCTTTTAAAATACAAACAAATTTTTGAAACGATTTTATGTGGATCATATTTACAAGTTAATTATTTATTTTTTAGTTCACTAATGTTATAAATCCTCTAGTTAAAACTTTTCAAATGGATGACACTCTACATGTGTTGGCTTTCCAAAGCTTCTCTTACCAAACATTTGTTGGTATTCTATCATTCTGAGACTTATGTTAAACCATTCCATTGGTTTATATGAAGATGGCTTGGTCATCCAGAAAATTTACTTCAGGAAGTTGTAAAACCCTTATCATGTTTCAGTTATTAGGAATTCCAAATTGGAAATTAATCTTCCTCAGACTTTCAAGAAATTCTTCCTATCATGGAAATAAATTTGAAATCAACCTTTTCTTCATGTCCACCTGCCATCTTTATAAAAGTCAAAACCATATGTGCTTGGTCTTTGAAGTACAATTTTGTCCTCTAATGATATCCTTCACATAACAGCATTATTCCACTAGCCCTAACTTCCCATTGCCCAACTAGAGCCAAATTCAGCAGAAGAATGACAAATGTGTGTGCAGATGGGTGATGCAGGGGTAAAAATGTCAACAGAAAGTGCCCAGATAAAATGGCATGCAAAATGAGCCAATATGGGCTAAATATTTAGGGCAATTTCTGGTTTGAATTACAAAATCATTTTTTCCTAGACGAAACATTTCTTGGAACAGAGGATCTATTGTTTATTTGTTCAAAATATATGTCATAGCCTTTTACCAAGTAATTGTGATTAATGTGTGCTGATTCATTTAATTGTACAATCCATGAAACTTCATTTTTGTGAGTAAAATATGGGTTCACTGAACTGAACAAAAGCAGATTCTAATTCACAGATCAGGAAGTCTTAACCATCATCTTATTGCTAAAACCTTTGTGCTAAGTAAATGTTTATCTCATTTTAACTCAGAGATATCAAAACTAGAAAGCTTTTACACTGCTAGTATCAGCTGATGGAAAGTTTAACATGTGAGGTAGAGTCCTACAGAGCACAGGATGGGCACTAGCCTTCGGAAACAAAAACTTGGGTCAAATAAAAAGAAGGCCATTTTGAGGGATTAATGATATAGCTCTTGGATAGCTGAATGTAAAAAACATATGGAAAAGAAAATCAAAAGGAAAGCTGCTCCATTTTTCAGTCACACGTCACAAAGGTAAGCCCAGGATGCTTTAAAGCCTATCAGTTATGGTGCCTCGTTTTCTGCATACCAACCCATATAATCTTGTCCTTCAGGAATCCTGGAAACATTTTTGAAAGACTGAAATGTGCAGTTTTCTTCCATGTTCATTATTCACGATGTGTTCAAAGTACTGCATCTGCCCTTATTAGAAAACTTCACATATAAAATATTGTTTTAAACAACTGCACTGTATATTCTTTGGGTCTCAAAAGTCTTAAGCAGTCAGATACTGTAAGAAAATGCCTTTTTGAAAACTTTGAAAAATCTATGTAATAAGCCTTGGATGCAAAGAATCTGGTCTACAGCACCTCAACCAGAGTGCCAAAGCACATTAGTGTTGCACAGACAGGTAAGAGTTTTGCCCAAGAAGATGCAGAGGGGCAGTACCTGGAGTAGGTAGACTCTGGACCAGCAGCTTCCACCCAGCAACAGGCTCTTTCATTTAGGTCTCTTTGCTGGGCACTCTCCGGCAGAACAGAGTCTGATGGCACAGCACTACCTTGCCCCAGCAGGCAGGGCACGGGGAGTCACATTCACACATGCCTCTCCACTGTAATGTGCACAGCCCACCCACCAAAGTGCTGGCCCCTAATGACACCTACTTCAGCAGCCAGGGCAAGATGTACCCGTGTGAGCTGCTAGATGAGTCTGCATTCCTGACCTTTAATGGGAGCAGCCTGAAGTCTAAGGAACAGTCCTCTGGAGTGACAAGTGGCTAGTGTTGGAGAGGCTGAGCAAGAATCATGAAAAGAGAAGTTCTATGCAAAATGTATCAAACATTTTTATTGTTGTCAAACTAGATGACTATTCTAAAAAGGCACAGGCATACTGCAAATTAGAATTTTATCATTTGGCACAATTGAGTGGGCTGGATTCAAAATGAATTCAAATTTTTTAATGACCAACATTCTAATTCATCAAGAAAATGCAAATGAAAAACATAGTGAGATATTACTACACATTTACCAGAACGGCTAAAATTTAAAAAGACACCTAATATTAAGTATTGACAAGGATGTGGAGCAATTTGATCTCTCATATGCTGCTGGTGGGAATGTGAAATGGTACAGCCACTACGGAAATTTGTTTGATAGCTTCAAAAGTTAAGTCTACACCTACCATATACCCAGTCATTCCATTCTTCAGTATTTATTTACTCAAGAGAAATGGAAACATATGTCTACACAGATTCATACACAAATGTTCATAGCAGCTTTACTCACAATAGCCTCCAAATGGAAACATTCCAAACACCATCAACAGGGGAATGCATAAAGAAAATGTACAATATATAGTCAGACAATGAAATACTACTCGGTGATAAGAACTACTGAAACACACAACAACATGGATGAATTTCAAAAGCAATATACTAAATGAAAAATCCAAACTGAAATGGGTACATTCAATATGATTCCATTGATATAAAATACAAACTAGTCTATAGTGACAAAATGCAGATCAATGGTTGCTTCTGGCCCTTAGCAAAGGAAGAGAGAGACTGCAAAGAGGCACAGGAAGTCTTTGAAGATGATGGAAATATACTGTATCTTAATCTCGATGGAGGTCCCTGGATATATACAAATGTCAAAACTCAAAATTTTATACTTGAAATTGATGCAGTCAATGTACATGTTATTACTCAATAACACATATTTTGAGGCTCTCTGGTTAGGTGCATACACATTAAACCTTGTTATATCTTCTTGGAAAATTGATTCCATTTATTATTTAATGGCCCTTTTTATCCCTGATTAGTTTCCTTGCTCTAAGTCTTCTCTGTCTGAAATTAACTTAAGTACTCCAACTTTTTTTTATTAGTGTTAGCATGATATATCTTTCTCCATCCTTTTATTTTTAATCTATATGTATCTTTATATTTAAAATGGATCTCTTGTAGAAAACATATAGCTGGGTGTCTGTTTTGATCTACTCTGACAATCTCTGTGTTTTATTTGATGTTTTTAGACCACTGATGTTTAAAGTTATTATTGATACAGATAAATTAATATCTACCATATTTGTTACTGTTTTCTATTCATTGCCCTTGTTCTTCCTATTTTGTCCTCTACTCTTTTACTGCCTTTTGTGCTTTTCACTGAGCATTTTATGTAATTACATTTTCTTTCCTCTCTTTGCTTGTCAATTATGGTTTTTTTCTTAATTTTTTCAGTGGTTGCCCTAGATTTTGCAGTATACATTTACAACTAATCCACCTGTAATTTCAAATAACCCTGTACAGCTTCACACATAGGCTTAGATAACAATAGGTAACCTTCCATAACAAAGTATTCCTAATTCTTCTCTCTTGTCCTTTGTGTCATTGCTGTCATTCATTTCACTTATACATAAGCATATATAATTGAATACTTTGTTGCTGGTCACTACTTTGTACAAATGTCATCTGTTAGATCAATTATGAATAAGAAAAATAAAATTAAAATTTTTATTTTCCCTTCATTTATTCCTTCTCCAGTGCTCTTCCTTTGTTTATGTAGATCTGGGTTTCTGACCTATATCATTTCCCTTCTCTCTAAAGAACTTCTTTTAACAATTCTTGCAAGTCAGGCCTATTCTTGAGGCAGCAAATTCCCTCAACTTTTGTTTGTTTGAGAAACTCTTTACTTCTCCTTTACTTTTGAAGGATAATTTTGCAGGATATAGAATTCTAGGCAGGTGGGTTTTTTCTCTCAACTATTTAAATATTTCACTCCACCCTCTTCTTGTTTGCTTGCTTTATGAAGAGAAGTCAGATATAATTACCTCTGTTCCTTTACAGGTTAAGATGTTGTTTTCCTTTGGCTTCTTTTAGATTTTTTCTTAATCTTTCATTTCCTGCAGTTTGAATATGATATGCCTAGGTGTAGTTTTGTTTCATTTTGTTTGGCATTTACCCTATTCAATTTCTTTGGGCTTCCTGGGTCTGTGTTTTGGTGTCTGACATTAATTTGGGGAAATTTTAAGTCATTGGGTTTCAAATATTTCTTTCCGTTCCTTTCTCTCTTCTCCTTCTATAATTCCCATTATGTGTATGTTACAGCTTTTGTAGTTTTCTCACAGTTCTTGGATATTCTGTTCTTTTTAACTTTTTCCAGTCTTATTTCTTGTTACCTTCAGTTTTGAAAGTTTCTTTTGATATATCCAAAAGCTCAGAGATTATTTCCTCAGCACTGTCTATTCTACTAATGAGCTCATCAAAGGCATTCTTCAATTCTTTTACAGTGTTTCTGATCTCTAACATTTCTTTTTGATACTTTCTTAGAATTTCCATTTCTCTGCTTACATTACCTACCTGTTCTTGTACACTGTCCACGTTTTCTATTAAATTCCTTAGCATATTAATCACAATTTTTTCAAATACTGGGATTTGATCATTTCAACATTGAATGTCATATCTGACTCTGATTCTGGTGCTAGTCTGCCTCTTCAAACTGGTTTTTGCTTTTTAGTATGCCTTGTAATTTTTTCTTGTTAGTGGAACATGATGTACTAAGTAAAAGGAACTAAAGTAAATAGGTCTTTATGATGTGGTGTAAGGTGTAAGGGGAGCGGAAATATTCTACAGTCCTATGACTTGACTGTAGTCTTTTAAAGTATCTATGTCCCTAGACTGTGAACTTCACAGTGCTTCTCAATCCTCTAGATATCCTGTTCCCTTTAAGTGGGACAGGATGCCTAGAGGAGACTGGAATTTCAATGTTAGCTTAAAATCAATACACTGAAACCTGAAGTCATCATCTTCTCCATCTTAGGACCAGCTCTTTCTTCTGATAATTAATTGTCACACAGTTTTAGTCGCTGGAAATTGAAAACTTGAATGTAACTTATTTTTCTTTCTTGCCTCCCTCAATCCCCAATAACTAAGATCTACAAGATTTTGTAATTATCCTGGCATGTTTATTTCCATTCAAACTGCTTCCCTTCCTACTGCTGTTCTAGCCAAGTCCTAGCCAAGCAGGTCTGACAGTGACTACATCATGCTTTTCCCTAGCAGTCCTCTAGTTGGTGTCCCTACAGAATCAATCACCTGGGAAGATTCAGAAATAATGATTCCTAGTACCACCCACAAAGAGTCTTATTTAATAGGTTTAGAGTAGCCTCAGCACAGGAATTTTTTAAACTTCCTCAGATGGTTCCAATGGGTTGAAAATTACGCCTTTATTCTATTTTATCTTCACAATTCTCAACTAGTTTTCTTTGCTTGGCCCTCTTTTCTCACCTCTGTCTGTCTAAATTTTGACTATTCTTTAAGATTTTGCTTAAATTCTGCTACTTAATTGACCCTTCACTTAGCACCCTTCATTGAAGTTGTCTATTAACATGAATTTGCTTTATGTTTCCAGCCAGATTAAGTATTCTTAATGAACAAGGATGAAAATATGAGCTTGCCATCCTTCTCACAATGTCTAATATAGTAATAATGATGATGATGTGTTCTACAATACAGAAGGAGAAATATATATGCACCACTTGGAAGGAAAAAATATAGTGTTCTTCAGGATTATGATAGAATTTATAAATTTTATTGATTTTTAAATTATATGTTCTTGCAAAAAATGGCTGATTCATATTATAAAGCATTGTAAGACTAGTACTAATATCTTAGTATTAAATATCTTGATCATTCTAATTATTTTCAAAAAGCTATGATATAAAATATCCTAGACAAACATAAGCACTTTGCATTTTGGTTACATCCTCAGCCCTTAATTTAATGGTGCCTTCGGCAAAGGTGTTTTCTTTTTTCTATCAAAGTAAATAAAAAGGATGCTTTTAAGATCTAAGAGCACAAAATTTCAGAACTGCTAATGAAAAGAGAATATACAAACAAAAGCCTAGAAATAAAACTTTGGGTTGCATTTTAGGATAATGTAACTTACTGTTATAATTAAATGAATTATTTGTTTACAACTGCTTAGTCATATATATTTACATTTGCATGATCACAGCCCATATAAACAATTTTTTTTCTTCTACAGCTGCCAATTGACTTGTAGCACACACAAAAAAAACAAATGATATCTTTATATAACTTTTTTTCAAAAAGTCACAACTTAGAAGCTGAGTATTTTCTGCAAGAATATTTCAAATTTCACCTAAGCTATATTAAAAAAATCAGTGCTTAATGCAAATAAAACCCATTTTATTTAACTCTTGGACAAGAAATATTGCCAAAATTTTTGAAGCATAGAAGAGTTTCCTATTTCTAACCAGTGCTAAGCTTAACTCTTAAGTTACAAGGTAACCACAGGTGGGGCAGAATTTAAATAATTTATATGCACATCTATATGATCCCTCATCTACTTAATATAAAGAAAATTGACTTATATCTCAAACATTCATTTAATAAACAATTATTGAGCCTTCAAAATGTTTAACAAAGCACTGAACAAGATATTTTAAGGTATACAAAAAAGTTATCACACATAATCCCACGCTTTAGAGGTGTAATAGCTAGGAGAAATCATATTTTTTAAATGTATCCAAATAACTGTAGTACAGTGAAAGATGATAAGTATCATGAGAAAAGTTGCTTAAATTATACAGTACCTTAAAGTTCAGAGAGATTGCTTTTAATTAAGTATATCTGATACCTGAGTATCAAGAAACCTGGGTCCCAATTTCTGATGTAATAGAAATCTAGTATGTTTCATTTGAAATGTAGCAATTTCTCCCTTGTTCATAGTCCCCATCTATAAATTTTCCTAAATAAGCCCCTATCTTTGGTAGAGATGTGACAATAAATGCTTTGTCAGTTGTATGAATTGTGGTGATGCTAGCTGATGAAACAAGTAAACCCCTAAATCACAGTGGTTTACGCCAATGGCTGTGTATTTCTCATTCATATAAAGTCTGAAAAGGATGTTCCTGATCAGCGGAAAGCAATTCAGATATTCAACTGTCTTTTATTTGTAGCTCTGTTATTTTTAACGTATATCTCCCAAGGTCATGCTGGGAGATATCTCCATTCCAAACAGCCAGAAAGGAAAGGAACTAGGAGGTTAGGAGGTTCTTATGAGCCAGCCTGCAAGGTTCATCATTTGTGTATTAGCTAAAGCTCAGTCACATGATAACACCAAACTCCACAGCAAGCCATCTGTGTCACTGTTATGATCAACATTTATGGGTCCAATAAGAGCACGGCTTGTTAAAATTTCAAATTTTTCCTTGATACCACAAGCTTGTCTTATAGAACTGAGTTTTTGATTATTGGAATATCAATTGTTATCCCCACCTCCCAAACTGTTCTAAGAAAGTGCCCTGTCCATAGCAAGTATTGCTACCATTACTAGGCTGTGAATATACCTACACTTTTCTGGACTCCAGATATGAGTGTTTATTTGAGGTGCTCTGTTTTGCCCATTCTTTGATGTCACCATCATCTTCACCAGTCAGTCACTCAAACACTTAGGGAGTGCCCATGTGCTGATAACTACTGGGGACAGAACTTTGAAAGAACTCTAACGGCTCTTCATGAACTTCATTAGTTAACTATAGTCTGGACCTAGTTGATCCTGCTAGTTTAATCCTGCTGGTCTTTAAAACTCAAATTTTAAAGAACATTTTTAGTTCTTTCCCCGAAGAGTTACTCTGTTAGTTGCTAAACAAAGAAAATTGGCAAAATCATCCACCCCCAGGAACTTAACTTCCAAAATTTTTTTTGCGGTACGCGGGCCTCTCCCTGTTGTGGCCCCTCCCGTTGCAGAGCACAGGCTCCGGACGCGCAGGCTCAGCGGCCATGGCACACGGGCCCAGCTGCTCCGCAGCATGTGGGATCCTCCTGGACCGGGGCACGAACCCGTGTTCCCTGCATCGGCAGGGGGACTCTCAACCACTGCGCCACCAGGGAAGCCCATAACTTCCAAATTTTTTAACTTAATGCTTCCTAAGTTCCACTTCAAGGGCTTGGGGGAAAATATATTGAAAACTGTCTGCCTATTTTGGCCAAGGTACAAATCATGCTCTCATACAGGAGCTCTTTCTGTAGGAGAGTACACTTTTCAGCTGGTTTTCAGCTACTATTTGAACTGTCAGCAGTTTAACATGAAATAAACTGCTGTGAAATATTAGAATTTAATAATTCTAATTATTATTAGAAATAATAATAATTATTTCTAATAATATTTGCATGTGAAATATTAGAATTTAAAAGTATTTTGTTAATTAGACTTAGATTATTTCTACGTATTCAGTGGTAAGATAGGCTTGAAAGCAAATGTCTCTTAATCCAATCAGCTGTGGCCCTTATAAATGGTGGGAAGATCAAAGTGACTCAGATGTCTACGTCTTTGTAGAACATAAGTGCCACAGCTGATCTGTCGGATCAAAAGAATATTTTCACTTCACTTCTGCATGTCTTCATGTAGAAATAGCCTCAGTTATGATGAGAAGCATAGCATCAATATAGTTCTTACCCTGAATTTTAAACATTGAACTTAGAATCCAAAAGTTCGATGTACTGAGAATATAAAGAAAGAAATCACACTTTATAGCAAGCACAATATTTCTAAATTTTGCAATAATAACCCAGTTTGTTCCCATTGCATATGCTAACAGTCAATGTTGACGTTTATCTTGGAATTTTAAATTTCATTTATGATCATCCATGGAGTATTATCTGCACACTCACACACTTAATGCTATTCTCAAAATCACCAAGCCAAAGTAGGTTTATATAAATTGTTCCTTAGTAATGTTCAATCTATACCTGAAACATGTCAATCTCTCTTAACGACAAAACTCTCTGGGTGAGTACCATCCATAAGACACATTGGTAGATTACAATAATGTTTAACAGTTACCAACAAAATAGCTTCAAATGAAGATTCTGTCTAGTTAACATCAGTCACACCCCTCGAAGTTAAAAGTACATTTATAACTTAAAAGCACAATCAATGGTTACTGACTACTTCCAGTTTGTTAATTTCATATCCTTACTTTATATAGAAATTGACTGTCACAATATTTTTCATTCTCTGCAGCTTGGTATCATCTGAAAATTTCAATTCCAATCTCTAAGTTTGATAAAAACATTAAATATTAGGAGATCTAGGTTTGACCTTTGTAGCTTAGTAGCTTAATGTAAGATAAAGGCCCTCAGATAACCATCAATTATAGGATATACTGAATTATATTTTTAAACATCTTCATTTAGGTATAATTGCACATAAATTATATACTTTGATAAGTTATAACATATATATGAAATTATCACTAAAATGAAGAGGATGAACATATCCACTGACCCCAAAAGTTTCCTCACGCCATTTATCATCCTTCCACACCTCCCCATCCTCCTTCTGAAGCAACCACTTCACTGTTATCTGTCACTATGATGCTGAATAATTTTTTTAATTACAAAGAAAAGCTCTTTCAAAATGTGTGATCATCCATTATCTTGTTTCAAAATTCAATAAAAACCTAAGATATGTTGTAATCTTCCTAAGTGATATTCCAGATCTCATCAAAATCAAATACCTAAAAGATAGCCAAATAAATACAAAATGCTAAAAGTTGAAATATAAACAGAGAACTTCTCTTTGACAAGAAGCTATGCCTCTCAGAGTTGTCTAGAGTGAAAGCTTCTGGTACCAATCCAGGGCTGGGATGGATCATCTCTATCCCTTTACTACGTTTCATCCTCCAAATTAATGAGTATAAATATGACTTTTAAACTTCTAGAGAAGGAAAACGTTTTTCCCAGCTAACTAACCTACCAGTTTAATAACCTGGTTCTATATTTAATACTAAAAATCCATCAGTTTCCTCTTCTCTAAGACTTTACCTTACTAACGAATAGTTTATTTTATACAATTTTTCATTATAAAAACAATACTCATTATGGGATATCTGGAACAGAAAGAAAGAAGAGAAAAGAAATGAAAAGTTAAATTACTCATGTACTCTTGACCTAGAAACAGCACAATATTTGAATATATTGCCTTTCCTTTGCTCAGATTTTTGCTTTTGGATTCTAACATGAATTCCATACTACATGACTCTGCCCTAGAAGGAAATAAAATTAATTTTATTCACTTACTCTTTATAAATATAGAAATTAGCTTTGAATTTTCTAATATTTTTAAGAAGTCCTTTATGTCTTTTCTCATTCTCTACATTTTTTAAAAGATACTTATAAGAGAAGCAACAATTCTAGACATTTCCTTTAGAAACTTGCAAAATATTAAGTAGATGTACTACCTTGAATATTTCTGTGGTAGTCATTAATGCTGTTCCCCAAATATTTCCGGCTCTTCGCCTTTGGGAAAAATGGGTGTGGGTTGCACTTCCTGGACTCTTAGTCATTAAGTGAGAACCACATGACTAGGTCTGACCAATAAGTTATGAACAAATCCTTTCTGGACCAAGCTATTAAATTATTTATGTGAGGCCTTCCAGAGTTTCTTTCCCCCTGCTATTGGAACCAGCAATGTTTCTGATATTGCTGTTCTGCCAGCCTGAGTTCCAAGAAGACACGTGGAAAAGAGCCCATAATCAATGCACAATGGACCTGTCACACAAAGGTTTTTTTTTTTTGTAATTCACAAAGGATTGTGGCTTACAGCAGCATATCCTAGCCTATCCTAAATTACTTCCCATCTACCTTTCTAATTTTTATTGTACCAATTCCTAGTTTATTAGAGTTTGACTCTTCCCATTAGTAACTAATCCTCTGAATGTAGCTAACTTTCTTGTAAAGGTCTTAAAATAACTATGACTGCAGTTGTGTAATGGGCGTTCCAGAAGAAGAGATGTGGTTATTTCTGATGGTTTTAAGTTTGGTGATAAAAAGAGAGTAAAAGTTGGAGTCATGAGCATCCTTAGGGTGTACAAATAATTACTGTGGCATCCTTATATTTAGAAAAAAATTCATGTGAGGTGAGGTATGGTGATTTATGGATGAAGATTCAGAATAACAGACAGAAAAGAGGAATATCTATACAATTGTCCAGTCAGTGCATAAGAAAATTCCTTATTCTGGATGAAAATGAGTGGGTCTCCCAAAATCAGCATGTCAGCACCATCTGGCAGCCCATTCTTATGCGATCGAATGAAACAAATTCCATGCCAGCCCGTGGGAGCAATCCACTTACCAGGCTGCCCTCCTGGACCCGGGCCTGGCCGTGCAACCCCTGATGACTCCTCGCTCATGAGTCTTAGAGCTTTCATGGCTGGCTGTTGCAGAGCACAGGGGAGTGTTAGCAGTTAGAGAGCAGCCTCAAGAGAAGAAACAAGAAACAGGAACAGGGTTCAGAACATGGCTCCTGGCCTGGGCTTGGACTGTCCCCTCCCCTCCCAGACAGGCTCTCAGTTCTGGCCAGTCCCAGGCACCAGAAGGGGACTTAGGGCATTTTGAGGAAGGCACTCAATCCACCCTTGTTGGCCCACAAAATTGATAAGATATGTCTATGCCTTGAGAAGATAATTATCCAGGAAGAGAAACCGACTTGAAAATTATATAAAGTGGCAAGTGCTCCTTTAGAGATAAAGTTAAGTGGCTTTGTCATGCAAAATCAAAATCTACAACCTTGACGGGAGTTCCCACATAGACACATAGACACAGCAGCACCACCATGCCCTCTGATAGACACTCGTATTGATGTTTTTGAGATTCTTCCCGAGGATGCACCAGAGCTAGAAGTTAAAGGACACAATAATTCTCCTACCACTGTCCATTCAATAGTGTGAACCGGAGCCACTGTTTTCAGATTTTACTGTGCATAAGAATCATCCTCAGAATATCTGGTATCGGAGCCCAGGCAACTTTCAATATCTGAGAAGCACTTCAAGTAGTTTCCAGGGACCACAGCTTGAGAAACCACAGAACTGGAGACAACTCATAAGCATCCTCATCTCTTCTGATATGAAGAATTTTGTTAACATGGAAACATGATGTGGAATTCTGCAGGTGTTGTTGTTTAATATAAAAATTTAATGATCGTTTTTACTTTATAGTTATTGGACCCTTTATGGCTGGGAGAGAGAGGGCAAGACTCAGAGCCAGGGTTCTTTTTAGTAGTAAGAAATGATCTTCCCAAAAATTGTTCTAAGGGCTTTATATATAATAACTCATTTATATATAATCGTTCATTTAATTGTTAACAACAACTCCAAGAGGTAGATACATTATTATCACCATTAACACACAAAGGAACTGGGGAACAGAGAATATAAGTAACTTATCCACGTCACATAGCTAGTAGGTGGAGAGCTGGAAATCCAAACTAGGCACTTCTACACAAGTGTCTGTGTTCTTATTGCATTGCACCACTATTGAGAATATAAACAGAGATGACAGCTCCTAGAAATAAACACTGGGAGTGGGCCTTGGCATATTCTACAGTATCCCAGCAAACAAGAGAGTACAAAAGTTGTAAGTTAGCCATATATTTTGGATACCTAGCTACACTGAAACAGGAGTTTTCAGTTTGGTTACATATTACAATAACCCCAGGAGCTTTTAAAAAATTCCAGTGTCCCAGCTCCACCACGAACAAATAAAATCATAAAGTCTGAGGGTGAAGCCCAGCAAAAGTGTTTTTTTTTTTTGTTTTTTTGTTTTTTTTTGAGGTACCCGGGTCTCTCACTGTTGTGGCCTCCCCCATTGCGGAGCACAGGCTCCGTACGCGCAGGCCCAGCAGCCATGGTTCACGGGCCCAGCCACTCCGCGGCATGCGGGATCCTCCCGGACCGGGGCACGAACCCATGTCCCCTGCATCGGCAGACAGACTCTCAACCACTGCGCCACCAGGGAAGCCCAGCAAAAGTGTTTTTAAAAAGTCCCCCAGGTAATTGTAATTTGACACCGCTGCATTGGAGAGTTAAAAACATGTATTTACTTAAAATTTTAAAACATACACATGTCTTTGCAGATGGTCTCCTTTTGCTTTGCTTTAAGAGAATGAAACTAAGTTTACTAAATATTCCACATCTAGTTTGCGGAGTGTTGTGCAGTGAACTGAATTTCAATGATACTCAATTACCAATATATTCATAGTTTATAACTTTATTCAAAGTTTTAAAAGGCACTTGGTGATAATGGTCTGACAAACCAGTTGTTTAGAATAACAATTAGTAGGATGAAAGTAATGGATGTGTTAATTAACACGTGTGGTAATCATTTCACAATGTATACGTAAATCAAATCATCACGTTGTATACCTTAAATATATACTGTTCTATTTGTCAGTTATACCTCAATAAAGCTGGGAAAAAATTAGTATGATGACGATTGGGTCATTCAGAAGCCATTCTATCCTGATTTATTAATTCTGGATAACTTCCCTTTATTCAAAGGTAAACTATGATTATTTCAGAATGCACGTATGCCTGCTGGATAAAATGCCAGATTTCTCCACATTCCCTTCTTGGATCCAATCCATCTGAGTAGCTGGGGTCCTTCATCTATACCTGACACTTTTAAAGCTTTGTATGAGACATCTGTTTTCCATTTTCAAAATGTCGACTTGTCCATCTTGAATGGGCATTGGGTAAAGTAGACAAATCCTGCTTTGTCTAAAGAGTCCACCTTGATTGTTATGCCAAAACCATGTTTGCTCCATCAATCAGACCCCTTAACAACTCATCAGCAAAGGCAGTGGGCAGTGGGTAATCCTCAGGTGCAATCTATGTTAACCATTCCAAAGAACACTGGGTAGTGGACAATAAAATGTGTTTTCTCTCCCAAAGTTGCATTTTCCTACTACATCTTGTTTTGTACTCTACTAAAAGTTAAGTGTTACAGTCACAGAAGAGGTCCAGGGAGATTTAAACATAAGGGGAATTGGTCTTTTTACCCCTGCCATGCCTCTTTCCCTGTAGAATCACTGCTCTTTGTACTCTGCTAAGCTGATAGCCTTCTGCATTTCACATCCAAAGCCCAAGCATAGGAGCTGCAGCCCTGAGGAATCTTATAACTAAAGAGATTTCCATAGAATGATATTTGGGATACTAGACCCTCAACTCAGTTCTGAGCCTCCCTAACTAACCTTTCCCCTTTATCTCACCCCCAATATGTGGAGACTTGGAGCTTTCTAAGAGGCAATGAGGAAGAATTAGAGCCAAACTGCACTGCTGCTAAGGCAGTCTCCTCAGTGGTAAAAACCTCTCTTCACCACCCTCAATTGGATCAGGAGTCCCTGGTCCTAACCTTGCTGTGATGTAGGTAGAAGGAATCGAGGATGACACCCCTCTAATAGGAACTGAAGACAAATGTCCTGGGAAACCTGAGGGTAGTGGGCCCGACCTCTCTCCCAGGATCCATTCCTTTATGGGTTCCTGTTCCATTACATGACGACGTGGGTCTTGGTCATTTTCCAATGTCCCCAGTGCCCTGAAACTGGGAAGATTCACAAATGACCAGCTCTCTCTGCCAATAAGTCACACGTACTAGCTGGCCTTAACTTTAAAAAGTGTTGGCTCCGATGCTTTTTTTCTTTTTCTTTTCTCCAGCTCTGCCTTTCTGGTTGGCGGTCAGCATGATCTTGTTAAGGCTGAGTGACGCGGGACTGACTGAGGCTGCTCCGGCACTTGGTGCACTGCTACTGTTTCCTCTCCCAAGACATCTGCTTCAGCACTGCTTCAGATAATACTTCATTATGTCCTGGAAATGTTTCTTACCACTTTGTGTGCCATTGTGTGTCGTTCCCTTTGAAGTTAATGTGAATCTTATGTGATGATATGATGTATACAACAGAGGCTGCCTAAAAATTATGGTCCACTGAATTAAAAAAAAAATTAGAAAGATCCCCTTTTCGTTTGTTAAATTTAAAATAGCAGAACTCCAGTCTTCCTTTAGTGTAGGCAGTTTGCTTGGAGATTGAAGGGAGAAAGATGAGAATATTTTTACTTAGTGCTGCAGATCAGAGCTTTAAGGGAGGGGGGGGAGGTGAAGGAATGCTCATGCAGCTGGGTAAGTGATGGGCTTACTCAGTTTATGGCTCTTCAAAATCTCTGACAAAATTCTGGAAATGCCTGTATAACAAATAAGTTATTAGAAAAAAACCTGTTTCACATTCTACAGTATAACTTTGACTCTGTATCTACTGAGGTTCTATCAGTCCTTAAACTATCCAGTTATATAGGGGTTGTGTGCATGGTCCTTAGTTCTATAAATAATTGGGGGTGTGCAAATATTTAGACTTAATAATAGTTAATGTTTAGAGTGTATTTACTGCCTACCTATACAATGTGGTGGGCTAAACACATGACATGGGTTTTATCATTAAATTCATACAAAATCAGGGCTTCCCTGGTGGCGCAGTGGTTGAGAGTCCGGCTGCCGATTCAGGGGACACGGGTTCGTGCCCCGGTCCGGGAAGATCCCACATGCCGCGGAGTGGCTGGGCCTGTGCGCCATGGCCGCTGAGCCTGAGCGTCCGGAGCCTGTGCTCCACAATGGAAGAGGCCACAACAGTGAGAGGCCCGCGTACCGCAAAAAAAAAAAAAAAAAATTCATACAAAATCACCTAAAGAACTAATGATGTCACATTTTGAGACAGGGAAACTGAAGAATTGACAAGATAAGTAGCTTACTTGCCCAAAGATCACAAACTCAGCCAAGGAATCAGCATCTAACTCAGCTAGAGCACATTCTGTTAACCATAGACCATGGAAATCACATTTACAGAAGTCTGCGAAGGTGACATCTGAAATGTCAGATTTCAGTCACCATTTCAGTCACCTGACCCACTCTTGGGTCAGGTGGCATTTCAGATTAGCAGTGGATGGTGACTGTTTTTCCTGGCAATCTCCATTTGCTTCTATCCAGCTCCCAATTCTGTCAGGGTCCTTTGAGACATTGACCCATTTTGTCTACCTCATGAAGGTAATTATTCATGATTCATTCATTACAGGGGAAAATGAGGAAAAATTCATACTAGCTCTGCCTTTGTGCTAGGCCAACTTTCAACGGATTTCTAGCACACAGCTATTGAACTCTGAGTTTAGATGTAAGAAACTTCTACATGCCAGAGGATATTTGCCACTAAGGAGGTATAAATCTAGGGGTCCTGAAATACCTTTGTCCACAAAAATGAGAATAGTCACTAACTAGCTGTGTTTAGTCATTTGACTTTTATCCTGTTCATTTAAACACTTGAGTGCCAACTTCGAGACTAATATATTGATTGTAGTGCTTTTAAAGGTTCAAAATTCACTATAAGGAAAAAGTATTATTTAATCAGCAAAAAAAGATTTTAAAATGTCTCGTGGAATTTTTTAAGTTTTTCATAATTTTAGTCAAATAATGTCTTTTGTGGATTCCTTATCAGACTAATATTTTAGTAATGACATGTGGAATATTACCTGAATAAGATATTTTTCTAGCTATATAGCCTATGCTCCCCCATATTTTTTCTTTTCACTACAGGGTAGGACCCTAGCAGACTTGATATTTCCTATTTCTGGAGAAAAATGTATATAGAATAAATAACTTTCAAGTCATTTTTATTCTTAAAGTGGCTCTGCTCTAGCTATGGTAATATATATAGTGCAATAATTCTCCATTAGAAGATGACATCTACTTGAAATATCTCTTGCTAGCTAAGTGTTTCTTTTATTGAATTATTGGTCCTATTTTCCCAGTAGTGAGAGAAGGGAGAAAGGAAGGGGGCGGGGAATCAAGGTAGAATTCAACTTGAGGCTGACCAAGGAGACAATAAAGACATCAGGAAAATGTCAAGACAGCGTTCAGATTTCAAATTCTGAAGTAGTATCCCCATAAAGTATTAAACCTCAGTCATAAACCATACCTGATATGTTCCATCATCCATAATTTCGAGAAAGTGTAAACAAAGACAGTAAAGATGACAAATGTCAGAAGTGACTTTGAATCAGCTACCATATGCAGTTGATGTTCAGAATGGATATGAACTGAGACCTTAAAACATCCCCAAACTCATGACTACCACCATGTCCTATTTTCCCCATCAAATGCTCTAGAGGATACATTTTATTGAAAAATTTGTGTTACATCTTTGATTCAATTTGGACTTTTCATACTAAAAGCATGAGAAAACCCAATATCAAAGAAGCTAGAAAATGAAGAAAATTAATTTGTTAGTGGGACTGAAAAGTCCAGAGCTTCCCACAGCAGCATGAATGAGGGGATCAGGGCCTGAGTGTTCTCTCTGTCCTCCCCTCCCTCCTCTGCTATCCCCGACCCCACCTGTCTACTCTACCCCTCACTCAACAAAAATTCTCTGCTTATATTAGTTTAAAGAGATCACTGACTTATGTGAGAGTTAATTACCATGTGATGACCAAGGGCTGATTTTGAGGGCATGTAGAAAGGATACGTAACCCAGAACTGGTGGACTCATGAAAGAAAGTGCCTCTTGAATTGAAGGTTAAAAAAAACATGGATTTTAATTAAATTTTCTTTAATTTCATTAATCTAATCAGTGAAATACTAGTATCTTAGTTATTTCTCTAATTCCTAGATCATGGTAAAAATTTTAAAAATATAAAATTATATAGAGGAAAAAGTTAAATTCACCTTCCATTTTGCCCAATCTGCCCTTCTCCAAAGAAATAATTACTGTTAATACTATTGTTAATAATCTTGCAAATTTTATATGTTTATATTATAATCAACTCATATATTCTCATTTAGGTGTATATGTACCTATATAGTTATATAAATATATACATATATGAATATATGTGTACATATATGCAAAAAACATGTAGGAATATTTATGACTGTATGTTTGTATGTTTATAATAGAGATAGGGAGAAGAGAGAGTGAGAGTGAACTCAGGTAGTTTTATTATAATTAAATGAGCCATACAGTATATATGGCTTTGCATCTTTGTTTTTCTCCATATAATAATTCATCTCAGAGGTTTCTCTAAGTCAGGAAATTTTTCTTATTGTTGTTTGTCTATTTGCTTTTGTTGCTGTTTTTTATTTATTTTTTAAACAGAAGCATAGTAATTCAGTGTATGATTATATCAAAATTTATTTATCCATTCCTCTTAGATTTGTGTTTTAAAATCAGTGATGCAATGATTACCTTTTCACGTCTTTATACACATGTGCAAATAGATCTGTTGAATAACTTTTTATAAATAGAATTGCTGAATTGATATATACCTTTTAAATATTGACAGGTACTGTGATTCTAATTTATATACAAAAACTATTATCAACACTTTTGATTTTTCTCAGTTTAATTGTTGTTTTGAAGAGATTTCTGCTTTCTTTTCATGTCTATGTAAACTAGTAGATTTGAGTATTTTTTAACTGTTTATTTGAATATTTCTTCTTTTATTTTCTTATTTTGCTTTGCTCACTTCGGATTGGATTTTTTGTATTTTTCATATAAACTTTAGAAGCGCTTCTATATATTATAGTTACAAATCCTAAACAAAATTAAAGGATAAATTTGTTATAAAGTTTATCATCTAATTTTGTTTGGTAAGTTTGTCACTGTACACAGGTATCTATTTTTATGTGGGCAGGTCTTTTGATTTTTTTTCTTTGTGGCTTCATGATTTTGTGCTTTGTTTAGGTAATCTTCCATACTGCAAGATTAAAAAGATAGTCCCTCAGTCTCCTCTAATATTTTGTGTATTTATTTTTATATTGAGAGTCCTCATTTAGTTAGTTAATGCAAAATTTAATTTTTTTATATAACATGTCATTATAGTTTTGTTATCTTTTGTAGCAAAATATTTAGCAATGTTTTTTCTTTCTAGTTTTTAAATATAAATTATTTTCGTTGTTTAAATTTTGTTAAATTCCATTTCTTTGATTCTAAAACAAAATTGTACAGTACATTGAAAAAAATAAACACCAAGTCACTAAATATACAAATTAGCTAATAAATAATATATATTTCAGAAATCTGATTTCAGAAATCTGAAATAAATTCTTGATAAAGATACATGGCTTTCTGTATGATGAGAGAGACATAAGATATCTTATTCCAGAATAACACTTAAAAAAAATTTCTGAGTATCAGAATATCAACTTTTAGTTAAATTACTATTTATTAAATTAAGACTACATGAAAATTTTAATATAACATCAATAAATGGATCGTGATTATTTTTCTATTTTATATATGTTGATTTATTCTTAAGTTAATACTATGTCTTTATATACCTTTACTGACAAAACTTTTATATATCTATTTTTATTATAATCTATACATTATTATATATTTTATTTCATCTATCTATCTATTTTGCCAGATGTCCTATCAGAATTGTCAGACTCCTCTCAGCCATTTATTTTTTTTTCCAAAATGTTAAAATTCTTTCATTTAGTTCCTGGAGATTTTCCTACAGAATTCTTCATTCTTCTGCTTTGGTCAAGTCTCTTTGCTCTTTAGACCTCTGACAAAGTGGTCACTCTGGGACTTTCTCTCACTATCTTTCTATATGATCCTCTACTTCTTATATCCCAGTTTTCCTCTTCCTTAATTTTCTATCCTAATTTGGTGAGTACTCTTCTTTAAAAATATATTTCTCTATAGGACAGTGACTTTGGTAAATGGCTGTAGATCTCTTTGGTGAAGAATCAGGGGAATTACTGATGTCTACATTGGCTGTGGCATTGCAGTATCTTTTTTAACGTGTCCTGGCCTCCCCTACAATGGACTCTGGGTCACTGAGGACATGCCCTGAGTGATGGTTGACTAAACCCACTCCACAGGCTTTCTGATTACCATTGAACTCTGAGAATCATATATTCTAATGAGGAGGAGTCAGATAATAAACAGATGAACATGTAAATGTATATTATGACAGATAGTGAGAAATGTTAGACAAACAAAGCAAGGTCAAGAACAGAGGAAGAGGCAAGTAATACACTTTTTCTGAATGTCGTGCTGATTTAGATCTCCCCTTGCAACAAAACACCTCTTTGTCTACTGAATTTCTAATTTCTTTGGGAATCTAGAGGTATAGGGGAAAGGATGCTGGCAGGGTGGCAGGAGGAGTTGGGTGCTTTCATTCACATGATCTTCTTGTCCTGAAGTCTTTCTCTTTCTCCTTTTACCTACAGACTCTAATCTATGATCCTACCCTTGTTTTTTTTATTTCACTTGGTTTTTAAACCCAGTCTAGATCTAAATCCCTGATCTAGATTTCCATATGTCTAGCCATTACCACAGTGATATATTATATGCACCTCAGACTATTCTTGTTCAAATAAAATGCGTCTTCCTCTCAAAACCAATTCCCCCTTCTGCATTCCACAGAGATCAGTATCATCATAATGCCCAGATTTGTTCAGGTTTTAAACATCGAGTCTTCAATTCCTCTTTTCCCCCTTTGCTTCCTAAATTCAGTTTCTAATCCTTATCCATTTAGATTACAAGAAATTTTTCATCAGTTCCTTCATTTCCAATCCCATGGCTGCTGACTAATTCACTCCAACTATTCAAAAACAGCGGTTTGCATTTCCTGATGACTGTTCTCTTTCTGCCCAATTCATCCTAAGTACTGAAGACAGCATTATCAGCCTAAGACACATGTATAATGTATAATAACATCACTCTCTGGCTTCAGTGGCCCCCAACACATTATTCTTAAATCAGTACGTTAGTTAGGTTTTTTTCTGTACTTAAGATACATTTAATTGGACATGTCTCATGAAATGACTTATGAAGTCAGGAAGATGGTCTAACTGTAGCGCTAACACACAAAACTATAATTTTCAACATTTTAAAATCTTACAATGTAAAAAATTATTTAATTGTTATTCTTTAGACTTGGCTGTGTTCTCCTTCCCTGGTGAGGACTATAATCTTGCAGAGATTGAAGTTTATAGCTTCTATTGGCTTTGAGTTAAAGACGTGATATAAAGTTCAAAACCATTTTCTTAGAAGGAAAATAGTTGCATTTGCCTTATATTTGACTAATGTCAAATGACTTAAGTTATATA
Source organism: Tursiops truncatus (assembly GCF_011762595.2). NCBI lineage: Eukaryota > Metazoa > Chordata > Mammalia > Artiodactyla > Delphinidae > Tursiops > Tursiops truncatus. Next base: position 28,930,203 of record NC_047038.1, read on the forward strand.
GGTCAACCATGTCAGAGTGGGGCAAAGAAACTATATAGTATAATTTTTGGCTGGAAAATGTTTTTGAGGAAATTATGACCTACTGAAATATGAAAAACTATAATCAGCATGTCTTCTCTTTGTGGTATAACCTATATAGCTATAAATAAATAAGGATATCCTAATTATGTCAACTACTGTAGGAATGCAAATAGCTTTGCAGTAAAAAGCGGCAACTTAATAAAGTACAACATGCCTATACATCATTTGGACAGAAAAAAGAATAACCTTTAAACAGTGAAATTCCACAAGCAGATAGGTCAGTAAAATGATCATGATCAGAGAGGAACACAGGTCAAATAAAGTACATGCACGCACTAAATTTCCTTGTCTTTTGGAGATAATTTGCAAAGAGGGGACAATCAAACTACCAAGATAATTACCCAGGACACTGCCTTTACTCTTCATTTTAAAAGATCATGTAATATTTAAGGACTACCTGTGAATAGAATCTATTCACCTTTTAAAAATAACCATTGCAGCCTAGGGCAGAAAATAAGGAATAAAAGTGGTGAGACACAGTCCCATAGTGGGTGAATTTTTATCACCAGTACTACTGAAAGATGTGTGAGCAATTTGAGAAAGTCTACATGTAGGGTTCTGGCGTCACATATTCAAAATCCCCAAGGCACATTTTCCTCCCAACACCATACTTGTTTTGCCAAGATTTTCAAAGGAAACCCACACTCTCTGTATTTTCTGAGCCTACACTGTGGAAATGGCAAAAGGAGAGTACAAAAATTTTTTTTCAGAGGTCGAGAGGGTACCTGGGAATGACTCATCCCTTGGGCAACATATCTGAAGTTTTTGAAAAACACAACCCTGGAGAACTCATCCTCCAGCTTCTTTCTTTCTTTCACTTCATGTTTTCACACAATCTTCCGATAAGCCTCCTCAGAAGCTGACCCAATAGAATGACTAACCCAAAAGGTTATTCCTCAGCAAGCACCTTGTGCCAAGTTCCACCAAATAACATACATTTAAAGTTTTTGTGACAGTAACATCTTGTGACGTTATGTTTTCAGTACTTGGTGTCTTAACTCAGCGAGTGACTTCGTTTCCCTCACCCACACAAAAATGTAAACAGATATTATAGTTTTGGAGAAACTTCCCTGGCATTTCCTTTCCGCTCTTTCAACTACAGTCCTGCCTCCATGTGCCAAAGGCAGACTGGTTCGAACAAAGCATCCTTGCAAATGCACAGGCAAAACTATCAACAATGCTATTGTCTTCAGAACATGTGCAGAAAAAGCGCTGACATATGACATACAAGGTAAGCCCAACAAAGTATTCGGAAGATTATGCTTTCCTGCTGTAATAATCCACTAATTTCTTGTTGTTAGTTCTAAATCCAGTATCATGTCTAGACTGTTTCTTCTATACCTCCAACAAAGCTACGGGAAAAATAAAATTGTACCTTCACATGCGCCCATACCCTTCAGCTATTATTGCCGGTCAAGATGTGGAAATAGCACGTTGCATTCTGCCTTTGGAGTTGGGACTTTTTGTCTTTCTAGGACCTTGGAAATCTGATACGAGTATAATAGCAGACAAGAAACACAGGTACTTGAGGGTTTTTTTACTAGATTAATTCAATCTTCTTTTGAAACAAGTACTAAGTAAACAGTAAGAGGATATTGCTATAATTTCTGGAAAGTATTAGTACAATATAACTAATACAAAAATGATGATATTCTGACTATATTAAAAAGAGCATGTTTGAAAACTAAAAAGTGTCTAAATATACTCTAAAGAAAATATACTCTAAAGTAAAATAAAATAAATTTCTTTAATTCAGAGCATTTATTATTAGAATAGATGAGGCATTCAAAAAGTGAAGAGACATTTAAATGTGATGGTGAGAAGCTGTTCCCTTTGCTCCCAACTTTTCTACTCCCAAATCAATTTAAAACAGCCCTCAGGACAAAAAAAAAAAAAAAAAAAAAAATCTTGCTGCCTTCTAAGTTAGGGCAGCATTGAATAAGAGACAAAGAAAATTGATGCAGAATAATCTGTAATTTCCTGCAAAATGACTCCCATGAAGTTTAAAGTCATCCAGAACTGCAAAACGGATCCCACAGATCAAACAAATATGAGAACATTTCAGTCTTCAACTAAATCACGTTGGCCTTTCATTCCAATCAGCATCCAAATGGATGTTTGCAAACTAGAGGAATTTTAAATAATTTTTCACGGGGGCAATGTTCTAATAATATTTTTTTCTACCATGTTTTCATTAGCTTTTGAACTGTGATAGTTTAAGAGAAAGAAACAAAGTTAAGAACCATGAAAGATAGATATTTATCATTCTGTCAAAAAATATATTTGAAAACTTGCTGTCTGTCTATACATGATCTCAATCCTAGGGAATGTGACAAGTTGGAGAGAGAAGACTAATTATCTCTGTAGTGATTTGTGAACAATGCAAAATAATATATTACTAAATATACTAATTTGGGGTGTCAACTATAGCTATTCTTGGATGAGAAAGATAAAAGAGGCTAGAGTGCTCAGAAGAAAAGAGGTGAAAACTGGACGGCATTTGAGTGCGCATGGTAAAAAAGAAGAGCTCAGCCCTCTACGAATAGGGAAGTCACAAGATGAATAACTAAAGCTTGGGATATGAGCTTGGGATATGGACTTGTGTGTTTGGGAAGGGGAAATTAGTAAATATTGTTGGTTAAGTTATAGACTAGGGCAAGGGAATGGTGAGAATAGCCTTTATTGGGCACTGTTGGCTGCCACACACATACTACTGTGGATGGAACCGGGCATTTATTGTGTTCCTTCTATGTACCAAGCACCTACTATATTGGTCAGTGTAATATAGAAAGTGGAAAGTAAGGTCGGAAAAGAATCAGATTATGGAGGACCTTAAAATATATTGGCCCATATCATGGATCACACAGAAATAAGCTTTTCTTACCTGCCCTTTAAGGCAGAATCATGCATTCATCCATTGATGCAAACTTTCATTCCTTCAGCCATTCATTCACTGGGAATAGAAAGGTAAGTGTTATACTGTTTTTGCCCTCAGGCTCTCCTTTTCTGCTTCCCCACTCAGTTAAGTGAGGAAAACAAACAAGCAAACAGACATTAAGTGCCATGTGTTTAAGGCTATGTGAGAAGTATATGGAGTCAAGTGATCTGGCTTATTTGTCCAAATTGGCTAGAAGATCCAGTCATTTCAAGATTAAGTGACGAATCTTGATCTTGAAAGGTGCTCTAATTCCCTGCATCTCACAAGGAAGTGTAAGGTTTCTGAAAATTCTGTACCAGAGGCATAGGAAGCCACATTCTTTCGACAATATTTGTGTAACACCAACTATATGGCAATCACTGCTCCAGGCTCTGTGGGTTCTTCCTGCCCTCCAGTGCTTAGATATTGGGGCAGGAATCAGATGACAAACAATCATATTACATATTGCAATATCAGAATATATATGTGATTCATCTTAGATTCTCACTTTCAGCAAAAGAGAAAAAAAGCAAGGTAAGAATTCAACTGGTATTGAATTCAAAGTATTATTTTTATATGAAATCAACTTCAGGCATATAGTGGAGTGGAATTCAAAATTCATATGAATGTTTTAGATAAAATACAAGATTTCAAAGTAATTTTGTTCTTATAACTGACCACTGAGGACTATATCTCAGAACATTGCCGATAAAGTTCTCTCTTTTGCTCTGAGGGCTACCTTGTTGCAAAGGTTAACATAATGCTGCTCAGGTTTAATGGATTTATTTTGTCACTGTTTGGATGGACTGTCAGGTATTGGTAAAGAATAAATGTCTCTTAGATGTCTCATAATTTATGAGAAATTTCTTGTATCATAAATAGTTTCCCTCCAAAAAAAAGTCCAGTGTTTGTTTCCTCAAACCATTTGCTCTAGTGGTATTTTCTTAAAGAATGCATATGTTTAAGTCATCATCCATCTCTAGTAAATTTGCAAATAAAAAGACTTTATTAATAATAAGGCATTGGGTATCCCAGATTGGATTTTCCATTCCAACTGTAACATGTCTATGATCTGTGAAGGAGGTGAGGAGAATTGGGGATTGGGCTCCAGGAGGGGGGAGGCGGGAGAGGATCCTCATTGCTGGGAGATTGCCAGAAGAGACCCAGTGCAGCTGTCTTTAACACCTGTCCTCTTTTCAAAAGCAGGGGGTGGCATTCTTATAGAGAAACCAGAGAAATATGGATTAGAGGAAACTACTAAAAGATGGATAGCCTATTGTTTCTGATCTTTGGGGCAGCAGAATAATTGCTAGTAGGTCAACGCCATGTTTCAAAAAAAATGTACATTATACACTGTTTTCTCCACCATATAATTCAATGACGTGTTGTAAATTAGAAACACAATCCAAAAGATAACTAATTATGAAACATGTTCACGAGCAACAAACTAATGAGAGATTATAAAGACCATTGAAGGGAGATATTAATACAGAATGACTTTTATTGCATTGGAAAAATTGCTTGAAATCAGAGATGAAATAGTCCTATGAAGGAATAATCTGTTCACATTAACACAAGAGGAAGTTTAATAGTACCAAAGGCTATGGTGTTACAGATTGTGGGCAATAAACTTAGAGCGATTAACAAAAATCTATTTCCAATAAAGGCAAAGACTTTAATGCAACTAGATTTTAAGCGGAATGCAAAAAGAAAGAAGCCATTTTTACGGCTTTGAGTTGCTCCATCTCGGCCTCCTTGGGTTGTGTTCTGTTTTGGATATCATATGTTTGAAAAGAAAGACACACTGGAGTGAGTTCAAAGGAAAGCAACTGAACTGATAAAAGGTTTGGAAATAAGGCAGACCTGTGCACAATGGGCACGTTCAGGCTGGAGGAGAGAAAATTGAAAGAGAGACATGTTAATTGCCTACAAGCATTTAGAGAGATGTTACGGGAGAGAAAGGACAAGATCACATGAATCATTAGGAAAAGAGTAGGAAGCCATCAGCTTAGGATATTCATGGAAATTGCCTGGAATAACTTCTTTGTTTTGCTCTCCAGGTAATTTATGGATCTTTGTGACTTGACATCATTCAAGTTCAAGTACACAGGCAAAAATGGCATGTACTTTTAGGCCCGAGGGCATGGACTTTTAGGCCCGAGGGCACAAAAAAACAGAAATCAATGTCCCCGGGTCAAATCTTGTTGAAAAGAAATATACAGCCTTTACCTTTAGAGATGAGTAGGCTGAAGTGACCTGTGAGACGCCAGTGCCATTTAAGACACCTCAGAGTGAGAGTAAGTTTCAGTCTATTAGGGAGAGTTTAGAAAGGAAAAAAAAAACAACTAATTTTCCTATCAAGCAAAGGGATAACTTGAAGTTGGATTAATGTCTTTATGAAAAAGATCTTTACATACAGATATTTCTAGAACACACTGGCTAACTCTGACCATTAGGTAAGAGACAATTCCCTTTCTCCATATAATATTTCCTAACTTCCTTTCACCTATTTTAAGTGCCTCTCCCTCCAAGCAGGCATTTGATGGTGCAGGAGGAAGAAACTGAGGGAGTATAAAATTTTTATAATTAAGGCTGGATTAGCTGTAAGAATGCCCAGCAACCCAAAGGCTGAGCTGCATTTTTGATGTTTGAAAGAAGTGTGTAATGTTGGATTAAGCTACAAGAAACCAAGCATTTCTTTCTCCAACTAGGCTTTGACGTCGGGGGTGGAGCAGGCCGGTTGCCTCTGCAGTTGCCTCCGTGCATTTCTGACATGGTGCTCTGTGTTCTAATCCGTGTAGCAGAGTCCTTGAACCAAGTAAAACTGACACTCATTCTTATTAATGGGTTCCCCTGGATTGCTTTTTTGTTATTTCTTGCTGCTCTGATTTTTCTAACTTTAACATTTTCTAGTGACTTTGATTGATCTAATGTAATCTCTTCTTTTCCACTTTTTTTTCAAAGCATGAAAATTTCCCTGCCAGGTGGATATTCCCCAATTCTCACAACTAGACTTATGATCTTTTTTTTAAAAATGAGAGTGATTCGGAACGGTGAGAACTCATAACTCACTTGAATCGAAAACAGTTGGGGGGTTGCCACACTTCATTGTACTTGATTGTTGACACTGGTGGCAGCTGCTGCTGCCAATCTATCTTCAACCAACTGTGAGCATATCAAGATCTCACACACACACACACACACACACAAACACACACACACATAGTCCTCTTCCATTAGCTTAATGGAGTTTGGGGAATACTAGAATATCATTTCTAAACTCTTTCTCCCATAACTTTTAGTAAAATCTGGGTTGATGTTACTTTTCCTGTTATCCCTTCCCATTCCCATAATCTTTGTCTGTAGCATGATAGCTATTAGCATATTGCATGAATCCAAATTAACGAAGAAATGAGGCAGACATAGCCATAAGCTTTTTAAAAAGAACCGTGATATAATCATGAATTCCACGGGAATCAGTTTGCCCTATTTATATAGTTAGCAAAACTAGAAGTTTCTATTTTTGCATGCTCCATTAGGTTGCTATAATTTCAAATTCAAGAGGGTGTTATATGGATCAAATTATGCTCTTGTTTTCATTTAACCAAGAGACTCAATGCATACACTGTGCCAGTGCCTATTAAAATAGTTATAGCAAATGAATCAAACGAATGCTGATAATCTGAATTTCAGGTGTCAGTAGGATTTGAGAGTACATTTACCAGAGTCTGAAAACGTTTTATTACCTTACAAAGATGGATAATTTCCTTCTGCCTTGCCCTACTGACACGGCAGCCATGAAGACTTTAGATAATTCTCTTAGTTAAGCAGTGAGTCCATTACACCACCCTCCCCAAATAACTTCACAAACAATCCAAATGAAGATGGTAAAGGACCATCATTAATGCATAAACCATTTATGTGACCTCTTCTCTGAACTCTTTCTATCTCTGAAAGAGGTGAGTCTCTTCCATGAAATTATAAATACTAAATAATATATGTACATGTAAAGTATTCCTGAGAAGGCCAAATACAAAACCATCTAGGCACATTGAGATTATTGTCAATATATGAGCATAACTGTGTTGTTGAGAAAAAGAGGAAGAGAGGGAGACAGGGTTCCATTCTTCCATTAGGAGTATAGGAAACACCGATTGTCATATATTCTAGCTACGTTATATGTGCGATGACAAGAACACTCATGAAAAGCAAGCTATGAACTGAGATTAAGTTTTTACAAATTTAAAGATTTCATCTATCATACTGGCTTTGGAGATGCTAAAGGATCACAGAATTATAGAAAGAAAACTTAGTTCTTTTCTTTCCTATTTTTTGCCATTCATTTTCTGAAAGAACTGTGAAAAAGACATAACTAACAATAACAAATGATGCTCCACTACAACAAAGAATATTTCCTCCCTAATTAATAGGGAGATGTGGAGACTTCCGGGAAGATGGCGGAAGAGTAAGACGCGGAGATAACCTTCCACCCCACAGATACACCAGAAATACATCTACACGTGAAACAACTCGTACAGAACACCTACTGAATGCTGGCAGAAGACCTCAGACCTCCCAAACGACAAGAAACCCCCCACGTACCTGGGTAGGGCAAAAGAAAAAAGAATAAACAGAGACAAAAGGATAGGGACGGGACCTTGCACCACTGGGAGGTAGCCGTGAAGGCTCCCACACTAGGAAGCCCCTTCGCGGGCAGAGACGGCGGATGGCGGAGCAGGAAAGCTTCGGAGCCGCGGTGGAGAGCACAGCAACAGGGGTGCAGAGGCCAAAGCGGAGAGATTCCCGCACATAGGATCGGTGCCGACCGGCACTCACCAGCTCGAGAGGCTTCTCTGCTCACCGCCGGGGCGGGCGCGGCCTGGAGTTGAGGCTCGGGCTTCGGTTGGAGCGCTGGGAGAGGACTGGGGTTGGCGGCGTGAACACAGCCTGCAGGGGGCTGGTGCACCACGGCTAGCCGGGAGGGAGTCTGGGGAAAAGTCTGGACCTGCCGAAGAGGCAAGAGACTTTTTCTTACCTCTTTGTTTCCTGGTGCGCAGGGAGAGGGGATTAAGAGCGCTGCTTAAAGGAGCTCCAGAGACGGGCGCAAGCCGTGGCTAAAAGCGCAGACTCCAGAGACGGGCATGAGACGCTAAGGCTGCTGCTGCCGCCACCAAGAAGCCTGTGTGCGAGCACAAGTCACTCTCCACAGCCCCCTTCCGGGGAGCCTGTGCAGCCCGCCACTGCCAGGGCCCGGGATCCAGGGTCAACTCCCCCGGAAGAACGAGCGGCGCGCCTCAGGCTGGTGCAACGTCACGACGGCCTCTGCCGCTGCAGGCCCGCCCCGCACTGCGTGCCCCTCCCTCCCCCCCAGCCTGAATCAGCGGCTCCTTTAACCCTGTCCTGTCTGAGCGAACAACAGACGCCCTCCCGCGACCTACACGCAGAGGCGGGGCCAAATCCAAAGCTGAGCCCCTGAGAGCTGTGAGAACAAAGAAAAGAAAGGGAAATCTCTCCCAGCAACCTCAGGAGCAGCGGATTAAACCTCCACAATCAACTTGATGTACCCTGCATCTGTGGAATACATGAATAGACAACGACTCATCCCAAATTAAGGAGGTGGACTTTGAGAGGAAGATTTATGATTTTTTTCCCCTTTTCCTATTTTTGTGAGTGTGTATGTGTATGCTTCTGTGTGAGATTTTGTCTGTATAGCTTTGCTTCCACCATTTGACCTAGGGTTCTATCCATCAGTTTTTTTTTTTAATTTTTTTTCTCTTAATAATTTTTTTATTTTAATAACTTTATTATATTTTATCTAATTTTACTTTATCTTCTTTCTTTTTTCCTTCCTTCCCTCCTTCCTTCCTTCCTTCCTCCCTCCCTCCCACCCTCCTTTCTTTCTTTCTTTCTTTCTACTTCTACTAATTCTTTCTTTCTACTTTTTCTCTTTTATTCTGAGCCGTGTGGATGAAAGGCTCTTGGTGCTGCAGCCAGGAGTCAGTGCTGTGCCTCTGAGGTGGGAGAGCCAACTTCAGGACACTGGTCCACAAGACACCTCCCAGCTCCACATAATATCAAATGGTGAAAATCTCCCAGAGATCTCCATCTCAATACCAGCACCCAGCTTCACTCAACGACCAGCAAGCTACAGTGCTGGACACCCTATGCCAAACAACTAGCAAGACAGGAACACAACCCCACCCATTAGCAGAGAGGCTGCCTAAAATCATAATAAGTCCACAGACACCCCAAAACACACCACCAGACGTGGACCTGCCCACCAGAAAGACAAGATCCAGCCTCATCCACCAGAACACAGGCACTAGTCCCCTCCACGAGGAAGCCTACACAACCCAGTTAACCAACCCACTTAGCCACTGGGGACAGACACCAAAAACAATGGGAACTACAAACCTGCAGCCTGCAAAAAGGAGACACCAAACACAGTAAGATAAGCAAAATGAGAAGACAGGAAAATGCACAGCAGATGAAGGAGCAAGATAAAAACCCACCAGACCTAACAAATGAAGAGGAAGTAGGCAGTCTACCTGGAAAAGAATTAAGAATAATAATAGTAAAGATGATCCAAAATCTTGGAAATAGAATAGACAAAATGCAAGAAATATTTAACAAGGACCTAGAAGAACTAAATATGAAACAAACAATGATGAACAACACAATAAATGAAATTAAAAGTACTCTAGATGGGATCAATAGCAGAATAACTGAGGCAGAAGAATGGTTAAGTGACCTGGAAGATAAAATAGTGGAAATAACTACTGCAGAGCAGAATAAAGAAAAAAGAATGAAAAGAACTGAGGACAGTCTCAGAGACCTCTGGGACAACATTAAACACACCAACATTCGAATTATAGGGGTTCCAGAAGAAGAATAGAAAAAGAAAGGGACTGAGAAAATATTTGAAGAGATTATAGTTGAAAACTTCCCTAATATGGGAAAGGAAATAGTTAATCAAGTCCAGGAAGCACAGAGAGTCCCATACAGGATAAATCCAAGGAGAAACACGCCAAGACACATATTAATCAAACTATCAAAAATTAAATACAAAGAAAACATATTAAAAGCAGCAAGGGAAAAACAACAAATAACACACAAGGGAATCCCCATAAGGTTAACAGCTGATCTTTCAGCAGAAACTCTGCAAGCCAGAAGGGACTGGCAGGACATATTTAAAGTGATGAAGGAGAAAAACCTACAACCAAGATTACTCTACCCAGCAAGGATCTCTTTCAGATTTGATGGAGAAATAAAAACCTTTACAGACAAGCAAAAGCTGAGAGAGTTCAGCACCACCAAACCAGCTTTAAAACAAATGCTAAAGGACCTTCTCTAGGCAAGAAACACAAGAGAAGGAAAATACCTACAATAACGAACCCAAAACCATTAAGAAAATGGTAATAGGAACATACATATCGATAATTACCTTAAATGTAAATGGACTAAATGCTCCCACCAAAAGACACAGATTGGCTGAATGGATACAAAAACAAGACCCATATATTTGCTGTCTACAAGAGACCCATTTCAGACCTAGAGACACATACAGACTGAAAGTAAGGGGATGGAAAAAGTTATTTCATACAAATGGAAACCAAAAGAAAGCTGGAGTAGCAATTCTCATACCAGACAAAATAGACTTTAAAATAAAGACTTTTAGAAGAGACAAAGAAAGACACTACATAATGATCAAGGGATCGATCAAAGAAGAAGATATAACAATTGTAAATATTTATGCACCCAACACAGGAGCACCTCAATACATAAGGCAAATACTAGCAGCCAGCCATAAAAGGGGAAATCGACAGTAACACATTTATAGTAGAGAACTTTAACACCCCACTTTCACCAATGGACAGATCATCCAAAATGACAATTAATAAGGAAACACAAGCTTTAAATGATACATTAAACAAGATAGACTTAATTGATATTTATAGGACATTCCATCCAAAAACAACAGAATACACATTTTTCTCAAGTGCTCATGGAACATTCTCCAGGATAGAGCATCTCTTGGGTCACAAATCAAGCCTTGGTAAATTTAAGAAAATTGAAATCGTATCAAGTATCTTTTCCGACCACAACGCTATGAGACTAGATATCAATTACAGGAAAAGATCTGTAAAAAGTACAAACACATGGAGGCTAAACAATACACTACTTAATAACGAAGTGATCACTGAAGAAATCAAAGAGGAAATAAAAATATACCTAGAAACAAATGACAATGCAGACACGACAACCCAAAATTTATGGGATACAGCAAAAGCAGTTCTAAGAGGGAAGTTTATAGCAATACAATCCTACCTTAAGAAACAAGAAACATCTCAAATAAACAAACTAACCTTGCACCTAAAGCAATTAGAGAAAGAAGAAGAAAGAAACCCCAAAGTTAGCAGAAGGAAAGAAATCATAAAAATCAGATCAGAAATAAATGAAAAAGAAATGAAGGAAATGATAGCAAAGATCAATAAAACTAAAAGCTGGTTCTTGGAGAAGATAAACAAAATAGATAAACCATTAGCCAGACTCATCAAGAAAAAAAAGGAGAAGACTCAAATCAATAGAGTCTTAGAAATTAGACTTCAATTAGAAATGAAACAGGAGAAGTAACAACTGACACTGCAGAAATACAAAAGATCATGAGAGATTACTACAAGGAACTCTATGCCAATAAAATGGACAACCTGGAAGAAATGGACAAATTCTTAGAAATGCACAACCTGCCAAGACTGAATCAGGAAGAAATAGAAAATATGAACAGACCAATCACAAGCACTGAAATTGAAACTGTGATTAAAAATATTCAAACAAACAGAAGCCCAGGAACAGATAGCTTCCCAGGAGAATTCTATCAAACATTTAGAGAAGAGTTAACACCTATCCTTCTCAAACTCTTCCAAAATATAGCAGAGGGAGGAACACTCCCAAACTCATTCTACGAGGCCACCATCACCCTGATACCAAAACCAGACAAGGATGTCACAAAGAAAGAAAACTATAGGCCAATATCACTGATGAACATAGATGCAAAAATCCTCAACAAAATACTAGCAAACAGAATCCAACAGCACATTAAATGGATCATACATCATGATCAAGTGGGGTTTATTCCATGAATGCAAGGATTCTTCAATATAAGCAAATCAATCAACGTGATACACCATATTAACAAATTGAAGGAGAAAAACCATATGATCATCTCAATAGATGCAGAGAAAGCTTTTGACAAAATTCAACATCCATTTATGATAAAAACCCTGCAGAAAGTAGGCATAGAGGGAACTTTCTTCAACATAATAAAGGCCATATATGACAAGCCCACAGCCAGCATCATCCTCAATGGTGAAAAACTGAAAGCATTTCCACTAAGATCAGGAACAAGACAAAGTTGCCCACTCTCACCACTCTTATTCAACATAGTTTTGGAAATTTTAGCCACAGCAATCAGAGAAGAAAAGGAAATAAAAGGAATCCAAATCAGAAAAGAAGTAAAGCTGTCACTGTTTGCAGATGACATGATACTATACATAGAGAATCCTAAAGATGGTACCAGAAAACTACTAGAGCTAATCAATGAATTTGGTAAAGTAGCAGGATACAAAATTAATGTACAGAAATCTCTGGCATTCCTATACACTAATGATGAAAAATCTGAAAGTGAAATCAAGAAAACACTCCCATTTACCATTGCAACAAAAAGAATAAAATAGCTAGGAATAAACCTACCTAAGGAGATAAAAGACCTGTATGCAGAAAATTATAAGACATTGATGAAGGAAATTAAAGATGATACAAATAGATGGAGAGATATACCATGTTCTTGGATTGGAAGAATCAACATTGTGAAAATGACTCTACTCCCCAAAGCAATCTACAGATTCAATGTAATCCCTATCCAACTACCACTGGCATTTTTCACAGAACTAGAACAAAAAATTTCACAATTTGTATGGAAACATAAAAGACCCCGAATAGCCAAAGCAATCTTGAGAACGAAAAATAGAGCTGGAGGAATCAGGCTCCCTGACTTCAGACTATACTACAAAGCTACAGTAATGAAGACAATATGGTACTGGCACAAAAACAGAAAGATAGATCAATGGAATAGGATAGAAACCCCAGAGATAAACCCACGCACATATGGTCACCTTATCTTGATAAATGGGGCAGGAATGTACAGTGGAGAAAGGACAGCCTCTTCAATAAGTGGTGCTGGGAAAACTGGACAGCTACATGTAAAAGTGTGAGATTAAATCACTCCCTAACATCAAACACAAAAATAAGCTCAAAATGGATTAAAGACCTAAATGTAATGCCAGAAACTATCAAACTCTTAGAGGAAAACATAGGCAGAACACTCTATGACATAAATCACAGCAAGATCCTTTTTGACCCACCTCCTAGAGAAATGGAAATAAAAACAAAAATAAACAAATGCGACCTAATGAAACTTCAGAACTTTTGCACAGCAAAGGAAACCATAAACAAGACCAAAAGACAACCCTCAGAATGGGAGAAAATATTTGTAAATGAAGCAACTGACAAAGGATTAATCTCCAAAATTTACAAGCAGCTCATGCAGCTCAATAACAAAAAAACAAACAACCCAATCCAAAAATGGGCAGAAGGCCTAAATAGACATTTCTCCAAAGAAGATATACAGACTGCCAACAAACACATGAAAGAATGCTCAACATCATTAATCATTAGAGAAATGCAAATCAAAACTACAATGAGATATCATCTCACACCAGTCAGAATGGCCATCATGAAAAAATCTAGAAACAATAAATGCTGGAGAGGGTGTGGAGAAAAGGGAACCCTCATGCACAGCTGGTGGGAATGTGAATTGGTACAGCCACTGTGGAGAACAGTATGGAGGTTCCTTAGAAAACTACAAATAGAACTACCATATGACCCAGCAGTCCCACTACTGGGCATATACCCTGAGAAAACCATAATTCAAAAAGAGTCATGTACCAAAATGTTCATTGCAGCTCTATTTACAATAGCCCGGAGATGGAAACAACCTAAGTGTCCATCATTGGATGAATGGATAAAGAAGATGTGGCACATATATAAAATGGAATATTACTCAGCCATAAAAAGAAACGAAATTGAGCTATTCATAATAGGTGGATAGACCTAGAGTCTGTCATACAGAGTGAAGTAAGTCAGAAAGGGAAAGACAAATACCGTATGCTAACATATATATATATATGGAATTTAAGAAAAAAAAATGTCATAAAGAACTTAGGGGTAAGACAGAAATAAAGACACAGACCTACCAGAGAATGGACTTGAGGATATGGGGAGGGGAAGGGTAAGCTGTAACAAAGTGAGAGAGAGGCATGGGCACATAAACACTACCAAACGTAATGTAGATAGCTAGTGGGAAACAGCCGCATAGCACAGGGATAACAGCTCGGTGCTTTGTGACCGCCTGGAGGGGTGGGATAGGGAGGGTGGGAGGGAGGGAGACGCAAGAGGGAAGAGATATGGGAACATATGTATCTGTATAACTGATTCACTTTGTTATAAAGCAGAAACTAACACACCATTGTAAAGCAATTATACTCCAATAAAGATGTTAAAAAAAATTAGGGAGATGTGTAGTAAAAAGAAAAATTTTGTGTTTGTTGCTACCTTTCATAATAAATGCCAGGTTATAAGTCACATCGCAAGTCATTTTACCCCCTTCTCTTTTTTTTCTAAAGGTGCCAAATTATAAATAAACCACATAGGCTTGAATATGTATGTGTACGTATGTGCTTCAGTAACTGCTCAATTTCGTAAAAAAAGCTTTTGAGACAAGTTCATTACAAACTGGTAGAGAAAGTGAGTGGAAAATGAACTACAGAGGCACAGGAAACATTTCTGCCATCTAGTTTAGTAATGGTTATCTCTTTTTTTCTCTCTTCAAAGACTCTTTCTTATATGTTTTAAAGAAATCACTTTGTAGATGTGAGCAATGGTAAAAATTGAAAGTGATTAGACATCCAATTTGTAGTTTAAAATCTTTACTAGAAGGAGAAATTAATTAAGAGGAATTGAAATGCTCAGTCTTAACAATCTGAACTTAAATTTAGAATTAATAAATATTCAAAACACAGTTAAGGAATATTTGTAAAGTGTTCAGCTCTTGGAATTTCTCATTCTTAATTTTTGTAACAGTCATTCTTTATCATATTTCCATGATTTCAATATTAGCATGCAAATAAATAGCCACAATTTAAAGTAAAATATAAACAAAACAACATGTACTATATTATGTTTCCATATGCATAATGCTGTATTTATAGACAACACATTTACCCATTTTTCTTATACAACGACATCTCAGTTTTATAGAAGATGAACCAAAACAATAAACAGCAAAGGGAGATAAACAGTAGGATTTACACACACTACTATATATAAGATAGATAACCAACAAGGACCTGTTGTATAGCACAGGGAACTCTATTCAATATTCTGTGATAACCTATATGAGAAAAAAATCTGAAAAAGAATGAATATATGTATAAATGAATCACTTTGCTGTACACCTGAAACTAACACAGCATTGCAAATCAACTCTACTCCAATAAACTTTTTAAAAAAATCTTCCCAAGAAATAAACAAACAGTAGGATTTGATTTTCCTGTTTCATTTCTTAGCCCGTCCAACAAATAGTTATTGAAAACTACAAATAGTTATCGAAGGTGATACTATTCAAGTGACTGTGGGAAAGACAATGATGAACAACCAGAGCACTTGCCCTCACAGGCTTTGTTGTCTAATGCATTTTCCATCTTTACTGTCCTAAATGCAGGCTCTTCATAAAATGCAAAATAGGACAGTCTAACTCAATGTATTCACATTCTCTGAGCTCAAAACATAGAAAACATTTTTTTTTTCCTCTAACTTAGGGGAGGTCAGACCTTCTCTAGGGAAGAACCAGATGGGGGTTTCAGAATCTATGAAATTACCTCAGAAAAAAAAAGTGATGTGGGTCTTCCCACACTCACAAAGGAAATTCCCAGGAGAAGTCAGGTGCCCAGCATAGCCCAGAAGTAGTAGGTCCTGAGCAGGGCTCCTCTAGCCCATGGGGGAACTCACAGGTAATTCTCACCCAATGTAAGCCTTCTCTGGCAGCCTTGTCTTACTTGGGAGAAAGAAAGAATGTTACAAAATTACTGTTAAACATGAACTATAGTGTTGCTGTGAGAAACAAGAAAATGAACAGATAATACCGTGATTCACTGGGTGAACAATAAGAGGATGAAAGATATAAATAAACCCCGAGTGTTTTCTGCCAAAGATGTAAAGATGCGCAGATTCCTGCATTAAAGTAAGATAGCTTAGTCCCATAAATTCATTTAGTAACTCTTGGATTTGAAGCTATTATCCGGTATTATAAAAATAACTCCTTCCTTCTTTTCTCATTGCCAAAGATCTGCCCTCTTTCTTTAAAGAAATAAAGTTGCCAGACAATCAAGGGATTTTATGGTTTTCCACTGTCCTGGTTCAGAACAGTTCCATTAGCAAAATCATCATAGAAATTTACTTGTGTACTTTGCTTCTACCATAAAAGATCTGTTGTTCCCTCTGTGTTTTGTTTTTGCTGTTCACTTCTTAGGTTTAATGAATTAATTTTTAATTATTTGAAATTTAGCACTCCAAAATTACTTCAACTAATGATTCATTTTCAGTCTTTTATCTCATTCTATAGATAGTAAAAATAATCTCGATTCCATTTATCTTTGCATTGTTACTTTTGACTTCCCATGGCTACCTAAAGAAGTTCTGTGCACATAAATATACAGAAAAATATTTTAATATGGTATAAATAAAAATGGAGGTATAGCCCTTAAATCTCCTTATTTTGAAACACTTTTATGTTCAGCTGCCAGGAAGAGTGGTGAGGAACAATTAAGATGATACTATAAAAAAAATCTAGGAAGACATATGAAATTAATTAAAGTCCAGAAAACCTAAACTATAATATATTTTAAGATATTTTATCCAAAAATGTAAGTTATTTATCCAAAAGTGTATCATCAACAATTGTTAAAAGAGCTGAACCAACTCAGTGGGAAGTGATAGTCATAATAATGACTTCCCAACAATATCAAAGTATGCTCTATATCAACCAAAAGTAAAAGTGCAATACAGATTAGTTTTTAAGTGTTTAATTACATTTCAATACTTTAATAATTAGTAGTCCATCTTTGGAACTCATGCTAATTTAATATAGAACAGAAAAAAATCAATAATTAGAAGAATCAATTTCCCAATCAACATAGATAGGGGTCTACATTTTACAGAACAAAGGTAATAAATCCTGTTTTCAAAAGTACTGATTTTTAAGATTTATTTATTAGAATTCCAGAGCCATTTAAGCATTTGGGAAACTTTTCCTTGTTAGGGCAATGAATTTATTTGTTAAATATTTAAGCGTTTAAAAAAATTGGGGGTGGTTGTGTGTGTGAGTAGGTGATGGGGATTAAGAGGTACAAACTTCCAGTTATATAATAAATGAGCCATGAGGATGTAATATACAGCATAGAGAATATGGTCAATAACATTGCAATAACTTTATACGGGGACAGATGGTTACTAGACTTGTAGTGGTGATTCATTTCATAATGTATGCAGATGTCAATCTTTATGTAGAACACCTGAAACTAAAAAAAAGGGGATGTTTTAAATTTATATATACATTTGAAAACGTTTAAGGTAATTTAATTAAGTTTGAAAATGTGACTGATTTTTAAAAGGGGAGTGCTTCCAATTTGAGTTAATGAATTTTAATCAAAGGGCCCCCCTGAAAGATAACTGTTCTACTTCTACATAAAAATTAATTTTTTTAAATAGAATAAGATTTGAAAATTGAACTTAAATGCTTAAGTAAAACTGAATTTTTTAATGTAAACCATTAGGTAAGTTTTGTTTTGTTTTTTTCCCCTTCTACTTACAAAAACATGCTGGAACACTGAGAGAAAAGTTAGAAAACATTGGCTAGAAACTGTTTTCTTCAGATCCACCTGGGAATTTTTAAACTTGCCTTCTTTGCAAAGACTTGCTAATGATCCAGCAGAATGAGTCGTTTCCACTCTGTATTTACATATTTCTTATGATAGCATGTGAGAAGGTGTACAGGTTAAGAGCACAAGTTTTAAAATTAGACAACCTAGTAACAAATCCTGGATGTCACTAGCTGTGTGGTCTTGGACAAGTTATTCAACTGCTCTAAGTCACTGTTTCCTTAGATATAAAATAAGTATAATAATGCCCACCTCTGAAATTAAACAATATAGGCAAAATGTTTAGTTCAATGGTTGTTATTGCTTTGACCTTTTGGCACTGTGTTTGTAACTCTGATTTTAAGCATATCTGCTTAGTGTTAATAGTAACAATAACAATGATAGGCAATACTTTTGTAGTGCTTAGTCAAGGCCAGCCATTTTTCCAAGCATTTTGTATATGTCAATTCATTTAGTTCTCACAACGGCCCCAGAAGATAAAATTATAATTCCCATTTTACATGAGAAGGAACAAAGCCCACCCAAATGTTAAGTAACTGGTCCAAGTTCACCCAGTTAGCACTTGGTAGAGCAGGTATTTGATCCAGGCAGTCTGACTCTATAGAGTCCATGCTTTTAACCACTACGATAGACTGCCTTCTTTTGAAAATAATTTAATTTGGCACTTCTTTATGATACATACTAGGGACCCAAAATTGACTAAGATGGAATAGTTCTTGAGTAGTTCACATTCTAGCAAGGAAGACAAGCATCTATAAATAATTATGTCAAAACGCCAATGAAGGCAAGTCTTGGATCCATTTTCTCTTTCTCTTTCCACTGCTCACTTCTAGGGAACTCTACTCAATACTCTGTAATAACTTATATGGGAAAATAATCTAAAAAAGCGTGGTTATTTGTATATGTATAACTGATTCACTTTTGTTATACAGCAGAAACTAACACAACATTGTAAATCAACCATATGCCAATACAAATTTTTTTAAAATACCAACTCAAGGGCTTCCCTGGTGGCGCAGTGGTTGGGAGTCCGCCTGCCGATGCAGGGGACGCGGGTTCGTGCCCCGGTCTGGGAAAATCCCACATGCCGCGGAGCGGCTGGGCCCGTGAGCCATGGCCGCTGAATCTGCGTGTCCGGAGTCTGTGCTCTGCAACGGAAGAGGCCACAACAGTGAGAGGCCCGCGTATCACAAAAAAAAAAAAAAAAAAAAAACTCAAGTCTGCTAGCCACTGGGCTGGCGTTACTTTTGCCATATCCCTCAACGATGCCTACAGGCAAAAGCAGATTAAGCACTTGATGTTGTTCACTGATCACGAAACCAATGAGAGAAACTTCTGAGTGATGGATGGCATTATCACAGACCTACCAAAGCAAATCATCAGAGACTCAGTATCACCATAAAAGATACATTCAGGTACAGACTTTGCTGAGTGGACTAGTCCTCCAGGGTTTCCACCAATTGTTGAAGTCCCTAAATATTTTCTGCCTGCTTCAGAAAATAGGGCCTCTGTCAGATAGAGGGATCAGTGAAAAAAAGCAATTTCTAAGTACCAAACCACCACCACTACCACCACCACCAAAAAAGAGAAAGATATGAGACTTTATAGATCGATTCAGAGATATGCTTACCTAAGGAAATGTTGATTTCTACTACCCTAGAAAGCCATCTGACTCACAATCCAGCAGATAATGCCAGAAGTACTTGGAGAATTGTATTTCTCATTGCACTTTCACTAATACCAATGAGAAAATTTCAGACTAAGTCTATGGGCGGTGGAACCCATTCCACTGCTGGGCTTCTAAGACACAAAAGTATTAGGATATACCTTTCTCCCCCTCAACGCTTATGCTACTCTATATTCTTCAATGGAATAACAAGTCTCAGGGTCATTGTCAACTTCAGGAGAAATGTTTTACTTAAATGATAAGGAGCCTTCCTTTGGTTCATCCAGAAGTAATCCAGCTTCTTATTAGTTCTGCAATATGTGGGTGAGGGAAACAGCTACTGTTATATGAACCTCACTGACATCCGTACTTTCTCTCCTTCTAATTATCTGGTACGGATTGAGATGTGTATGAAATTATTCCTTTGTGTCTTTGTTTTAATACCCACATTGTGCATGGAGTCATTCTTCCAGAATTAGTAGCTTCATTCAGGTTACCTATGTAGCTGCATTCATTTTGCCTACCTATTTAGGCCTAGAAATTTCCCCAGTTGTTTTGGTTGTCTATTGTTGCATAACAATCTACCCCTAAACTTCGTGACTTAAAGTAAAAATTATTTTATAGTCTCTCATGGTTCTGTAGATTAACTGTAGCCAGCCGGGCAATTTTTCTGTTGGCCTCTCTGGAATCCTCATGCAATTGCAGTCCGGGTTAGTCATTGGTGATGATCAGCTGAGGTGCTAGATGCTAGGATGACTGAGCCTCTCTCCCAGTCCATGATGTCAAGCCCTCTTCTCCATGTGTATACTCTTCTTACATGAAGGTCCATTGATCCCCCCATAGTACAAAAGATGAAGCTTCTAGGCCATCATAAGACTTAGGACTGAAACTGGGTTAACATCACTCTACCCCAGCCCTTTGGTCAACCCAGTTTTAATGTGTGGGAGGAGTCACTTCTGGTGGGAAGTGGGACAAAAAATGTGTGTCTCTCTTTCCTCTCTCTGGCAACAAGTCATTTACATTCTGCCCCCACCCCCAGCAATCATTTACATTCCTCCAAAAATGTATATGCCTCTTCACAAGGCTATCAAATGTCTCATCCCATTACAGAATCAGTCTTTTTTTTTTAAGAGGCTTTTTTTTTCCTGGCCTCCACGCCATGCGAGATCAAACATGCACCCCCTGCCGTGGAAGTGCAGAGTCTTAACCACTGCACTGTCAGGTAAGTCCCCAGAATCAGTCTTAAAATCTAAGATCACTTCATCTAAATCAGATTCACATATCATTGAGAGTCCTCATGTGTACCTCTCTCAATCCAAACACCTGTAAACTAAAGAGACAATTTATCTGTTTCACCCTCGAACATACCAAACATGCAATGGAGATATATGGTCTAGTGGCGCTGTGATTGACTCTCTCATTTAAAAAGGGGTGGGGAAATGGCAGGCAAATGGTATCTAGTCTATAGAAATTCTGAAATACAGTTAAGTAAATGTTACCAGTTCTCTGATCAGGAGCCCCTCCCTAAGTCCTGTGTTGGCTCTTACTAGTTTTCATTGCCACTCTCTGGGCTTTTGGTGCTACTCTCTCGGTCAGCCTTCATTTTGACAAGCAATGGCCCATGTTTGCAACAGTACCTTTTCATTCCTGCTTCCTGTTTGTAAGAATTGGGACTGGGACCATGGGTCTTCCTTTGTTTGGAACTACATTCATTCCTTTTAGTCCAAACAATTATAATATCTTCAAAAACACTATGGACTTCCTGTGCGTCAAATTGTACTATAATCTATCAGACAACTAGAAAAAACAAAAATCTCTTCGAGAGGTTCTTTTTTCCTTGGGCTGAGAGTCAAGGTGTCATGAGAAAACGTATTCAAAATTCTTAGAAACTTAATTTTCTACCATAGAGGTTTAAGAGGCAGGCCATTAAGATTCTTAGAAGCCTTTTTGTTTAGCTCCGTGTAGCAAGTTATGACCCATGAACCAAATCCAACACAGCCTGTTTTTATTAGGCCCGCAAACAAGCTAATAATAGCTTTTAAACTTTTAAAGGATTGTAAAAATAAAACAAACAGTACACTGAAAACTACCAAACATTGTTGGAATAAATTAAAGAAGTTCTAAATAAATGGAATGGCATCTTGTGTACATGGATTGGAAGACTTAATATTGTTGGGGAGGTAATACTCCCCAAAGTGATCTACAGATTCAGTTTAATCCCAATCAAAATCCAAAACAGCCTTTTTGGCAGAAATGGGAAAGCTCATCCTAAAATTATAAGCGCTCCCAAATAGCCAGGAGATATATATACATATATATCCTATGACCTGCCATCTGCCAGCTGAAGACCCATGAAATCTAGTGGTGTAGTTCCAGTCCAAGTCTTAAGTCCTGAGAAACAGGAGTGCCAATGTCTGAGTGTCTGAGAAGACAAATGCCCCAGCTCATACTGTCAAACTGAAAAAGAGAATTCTCCCTTCCTCTTCCTTTTTGTTCTTTTCAGATCTTCAATGGATTACATGATGCCCACCCACATTGGGGAGAGCAATCTGCTGTACTTGATCTACCAATTCTAATCTCTTCTGAAAACACCTCATAGACACACCCAGAAATAATGTTCAATATTGTATGTTATCTCATATGTTTAAGATATCTGGGCATCCCTTGGTCCAGTCAAGTTGGTACATAAAATTGACCATCACACTCAGACTTTCCAATTTCAAACTTACTATAAGCCTACAGTATTCAAAGCAGTGTGTACTGCCTAAGGATAGACATAGAATTGAGAGTCCAGAAATAAACTCATACATCTATGGTTAATTGATTTTCAACAAGAGTTCCAATACCATTCAATAGAGAAAGAATAATCTCTTCAACTAATAGGTAAATTGGGCTTCACCAAAATTTAAAACATTTGTGCATCAAAGCACACTATTAACAGGTGAAAATTACAACCCACAGAATGAGAGAAAATATTTGCAAATTATGAATCTAATAAGATTTTAATATCCAGAATATATAAAGAACTCAACAACAAAAACACAATTTAAAAATGGACTTGAAGGCAGAAATAGAGACACAGATGTAGAGAACAAACGTATGGACACCAAGGGGGAGAAGCGGGGGTGGGGTGGGATGAACTGGGAGATTGGGATTGACATATATACACTAATATGTATAAAATAGATAACTAGTAAGAACCTGCTGTATAAAAAATAAATAAAATAAAATTTTTTTAAAATGGACTTGAATACATACCTTACTAAAGAAAATTTAGGTATGGCAAAAAGCACATTAAAATTAAATTTAGCTTTATTAGTCATTAGGGAAATGCAAATCAAAACCACAGTAAGATACCACTCTATACCCTTTATGATGGTTTTAATTTTTCTAAATAAATAAATAAAACCAGAAAATAACAAGTGCTGGTGAGGATGTAGAGATATTAGAAAGGTCGTACATTGCTGATGGGAATGTAAAATGGTGCAGTCACAATGGAAAACAGTTTAGCAGCCCATTAGTAAATTAAACAGAATTGCATGACTCAGCAATTCCACTCCAGGGTATGTACCCAAAAGAACTAACAATAAGAATTCAAAGAAAAATTTGTACTTGAATGCTCATAGAATCTTTGTTCACAATAGCCAAAAGGTGAAATAACCCAAATATCCATGAACTGATGAATGAATAAACAGAATATGGTACATCCATACACTGGAATATTTATTATTCTGCTATAAAAAGGAATGAAATGCTGATACATGCTACAACGTCCAAGAGATGATCCTTGAAAACATTATGTTAAGCAAAAGAAGGGGGACACAAACGGTCACATATTGTATGATTACATTTATATTAAATGTTCAGAAAAAGGAAATCCACAGAGTCAGAAAGCAATGAGAAAGTGGTTGTCAGAGGCCGGGAGGAGTAGATGAGAAGTGACTGCCTAATGAGTGTGGGTTTTCCTTTTGTGGTGATACAAATATTCTGGAACTAGATAGTGGTGATGGTCACACAAAACTGTGTGCTAAATGTCACTAATAGTAAATTTTATGTTCTGTGTATTATGCTATAATAAACAAACAAAGAATATGGGACACAGATCTTATGTAGCCTGCAAAACCTATAATATTTGCTAACTGGCCCTTTACAGAAAAAGTTTGCCAACCCATGGTCTACCTGAGAGCGCCTACCAAGCATGCTGTGAATATTTTTGAGGTCTTACCAAAGAATCTTGAACTATTTACTCTGAAACAATATTTTACTCGTAGCACCCTAATCTTTATGCTTAGCTTAAAGCCATTTCTTCCTTTGAGAGTCTTTTGCCGGATAGATGAGAAGCTAGATAAGACAAACATTTTTATTTTTAATCTGGCAAGTAACTGTCTCAGAAATGCTTCCTCTAGATTTTACATGAGAACTGAACAGTTTTTTTTTCTTTTGTTCATATTTCTTGTTTTTAAATCTTAAAATTCACAACCAAAAGAAGTCAGCTGACATTTTTGACATAGACTATTTAATAGTCTTCTTAAGGTCCTTTCAGCTTCCCTCCCAACTGGTCCCAAAGTAAATACCACAAGGCTGAATGTGTATGTGTGTGAGCATCACCCCACTTCCAGGTTGACTGGTCCAACTAGACAATTATCATGTGATTTTGCAGGCAAAGTCAGATAGTGGTTGGGCTAGATAGACAAGATAACTTCTCTCACACATCTGGTACCTTGTCTAGAATGTCAGAACAGCAGGGGGCTGGCTAGGCATCTCTCACTCTCTCTCTCCACCCCCCTCGTCTCTTCACATAACTTGTGTGAGCTTTCTCAGAGCACAGTGGCTCAATGTGTTCAACCTTCTTACATGGCAGCAAGCTTCCCTCAGAATGAGCAATCTACCCAATCTATTTGAAAATTGCAAGACTTCTTATGACCTAGCCTCAGAAGTCAGGCAGTGTCTTTTGCACAAAAGTCTAGTGATCAAAAGCAAGTATTGTTAACTATAGTCATGTTGTATATTACATTCCCAGAACTTATTTATCTTATAACTGGAAGTCTGTATCTTTTGACCACCTTCACGCATTTCCTCTAGCCCCTGCCCCCCCACCTCTGGCAACGACCAATCTATTTCCTGTTCTATGAGTTTAGTTTAGATTGCACATATAAAGCCCTTAAAGTTTTAGGTTTAAGCAGATACCAAGACTATTTTGACATCAAAATAGCCCCATCAAATAGAAATTACTTAGTTATAAGTAAGCTCCAATGAAAAATTTTATTCGCCTGATTTCAAGCCCAGTGTTCTAACCATGGTGGTTGTTCTGGATAAGAAACCCAACTCCGGATGCTTAACCCAATGATTTCAACCTTTTGTGGTCTGACAACCACTGATTATGTGATTTTGAATGTAGGACCATGAAGACAGTGAGTGCAATAATGGCATTGTATAAACTCGGTGATGCTGCAGTTAAACCGTAGTGAGGGATAATACCTAGTAGCTATTTCATCTTGTCAAGATCATTTCTTTTCTGTCTCCAACTGGACTACCATCATTCTGCTTCTACAGCAAAAGAAATAAGACACTGACTTTCCATTTATTAGATTAGGCTTTGCTGAGGATCACATTTTGGTTAAAATGCGAAATTTGAAAACACACTGATTTCTTATGTCAGTAGCTTTGATGTATATATTTTAAGCTTGCTGTGTTTGGAAAAAGATGTCTCACATTCCTTATCATTTTGTTATTGTATTTTTATTATTCATCATTAAGATCTTTAGTGAAGTTTACCATATTATTTCTATTCCAGGATATCTGTTTTTTAAAATGTTATAGATTATAAGATGATGATATATAAGCAGTGTGAGAATATAATAGCTCTCATTCTGTTTCTAATTTTTCATCCCAGAATGATGTTTTATGATGATCAAATGCATATGTCAGCATCCCTTCTTAGTCAAGTTCAGTTTTTTAGCATTGATAGAAATGGACAAAGGCAAACCAGCCATTCAAAATGTAAACTGTTTACTGATAGTATAAAAATACACAAACCTTATATCTATTAATCTATCAATAAATGTTTATTGAGTACCTACCATACACCTAATATAGTGAAATATATTGCATAAGTTATAGAAAAAATAGAATATTCTCAGTTCTTTCTAGGAAATTTATAGTCACATGAGGTGGACTACACACAGGAAACAGCTGGATAATACAGAAAGCACATACATGTATACTGGGACACATAGTAGAGCTGATTTGCAAGATGGGAGCTTGGGGATGAGTTTGGGCTAAGAAGGAGAAGTTGTTTGGAAGAAATAGAGCTTGAAATGAACCTTAAAGAAAAGCTTGAAATTAGATAGAGAAGAGGGAGAGAAAAAGTAAGAAGTCACACATGGTGTGTATTCAGAAACCAGTAAGGGAATTAGCCTGAAGAAGGAAGCTAGTTTTAAAGGAGAGCGTTTGGATGGCTAGAAGGATCGAAATCCAGGAACAGAATTTTGATTCCAATGTGGTAAATGAGAGGGAGCCATTGGAGGCTTTGGAACAGAGAAGGAAAACTGCATAAAATCTGCAAAATAATTGGATAAGGGAAAATCTAGGGCCAGTGAAAAGGAGGGTTTAAATAAGAATGGGCAATGGAGATTGAGAGAAAATAACTGATATCATTTGCCCATTTATATATGAGTCTTAGTTATGCTTTAAAATGTTCATTTTAAAAAACTGTAGTTTGTTACGTTTGGCTCTTCTACAGCTTTTTTTTCTGGGAAGATTTTCCAATAGTATTCAAAAGACTACATTAATATTTTTCTTTTTAAGTTTTTATATTTATGTTACAAGAATGACATACATACACTGAGGAGCTTTTTCAAAATATTCAATCAGCAAAAAGAAGAAAATGAAAATCATGTAAAGTTCCACTTACTTTTAAATCATACCTTTAATAGTGTAGCATACAGTTTTTTAGTTACTTCTATACTCACATTTTTGTTGTTGAAAAAATAGCATTATACTGTGCCCCCTTATTCCGTAATTGTTTTTTTTTTTTTACTTGAGTATATAATAAATGTTTTTTCCCATGACATTTAACTAGTCTTCTAAAATAACAATAATCTAAGTGGTTACGCTGTACTGCTTGGTTGGAATAGACCATGTTTATTTCCCTAGTGTCCTACTATTGGACATTAGGTGGTTTCCAAGTTTTTCTATGATAAAAACGGTTACATAAACATCCTTGTAGCTAGATCCTTGTGTGCACACAAAGTAATTTGTTACATGAGAGTGGAATCAAAATCGTTTATAACATTTTGGGTTTAAATATAAACACACCAGTAATTTAGTTGTTTAACAGGTGAACAGAGTTCTCTGTACCAGTATTTTTTATCTTGTGACAAAAACTGCTCACTTTCTGCCCAAGTTTTTCTTTTTTGCTTTTAAAATGTATAAGTTAATCGTTACTGGTTATTTATTATGTGCTAGGCTGGTACAAAATATTTTATGGGCATTATCTCATTTACACTTAATGTTATGGAACTTTTCTTTGAGGAATGCTTTGCCATTCTCATCATTGTTATTATCAATAGAGTAGGAAAATAAAGAGTTGTGATGTAGATAGTCCTGAAACCTCATTTTGATGTGGACACCAACTTGTGTCTGTCTAGCCTCTCTATATCTGGATACAAAGGTTATGATAATTTCTACCAAAATCTTAGGGATGCTGTCATAATGGCGTGTAAAACTCTACTATGGGCCTTTTGTAATTACAATAACAGAATGTCTATATTATGACCATTGTTTTTATCTTAGCAATGAAGAAGTTTGAATTATGTGATTCCTTTGCAAATATAGATGGACAGCATAATACAAATTATGTAATGCATTTGTCTCTTGGAAGCAAGGTTTTGCAGAGGTTTAAATAAATGCCTTTGTGTCTGAGCAGTGGAGTGATCAAACTCTCTTCCTCTGCCTCCTCTCAGCTGAGTTTCCTTTCCCACAGAAGTTTTCTTCTCCTGCACTGCAAATTTGGCTGTAAAAGATGTGTGTGCAAATGTCCACAGGTGTTGATCCTGTGCATAACGTCAGATGAACAACACTGGTGCATGGTAAACTATACGTGCATCTGCAAATAATTGCCCATGGTTTCTGAAATTGGGCCAGCAGGTTTGTGTTTGTTTTTTTTTAAAGCCCCAATGTATATGCTGCTCTTAACTTGTTCCAGATTTAGTTTCTCAGTTGCACTCCCATTTTCTAAAGGTATAGACATTAGTAAGGCCATCTTTTCCCTGTAGAATGTCATGTTACCCAGCCCCTGAAAACCATAATGTAAAACCTCTGTAGAAGAACATTTTAGTATGTGCTTTAAGCTTCACATATAGGAAAAAAAAAAAACCTGGAAAAGAGTGCTTGCATCTTCTGCAAAATAAGTCTTTAAGACACTATTCATTCTGTAGTTCAACTCCCCCTGAGCAAAAGACTACATGATAAATTTCTGTTAGAATTTAGAAGCAGCAGAAAAACAAAATTTGCCTTAAAAAATCCCCCAAATAACAGCTATGCTTCATTTCATTGGCCAATAGGAAGTAGATAATTCATTTTTCCCAGTCCTTTGGCCTGATCTAACAATAAGCTCAGTGTACTGTAGACAGGTTATATATGATACATACTTTTTAAAATTTCATTTTAATCCTTTGGTTCAAGTACTACAAAATGATACAGCTACATAATTGGATAACACGTCCATTAGGAAGAATTATCGTAACATCCTATTATGGGAGCTGCAATACTCATATTTCTATCTAAGATGTCACTCAGAATTATTAAAGATGATTTGCTCATTGCCTTCATCCTCATTCCCACCGTTGCTTTGTTAGTTCAGGTCTCAATTTTTTCTGATATTCTAGCTGGTCTCCTTCATTCCAGTCGTGTTCCCTTTAAAGCCATCCAAAATAGTACCAGAGTTTTTCTCTATAATGAAAGATCTTAGCATCTCTCTCACTTGCCTTTGAGCCCTAAATGGCTCCCCAAGGATGTTTCATAAAATAAAGAGTTGTGGAATGATTTGTGACTGTTGTATCAAAAAAGCATTCTCTATTCAAATAAATTGGAAAGTTCCTTGGAGTTAAATGGATTTCCTTATTGCAAGACCACTCAGAGCCCCTAGTATTCTAAAGTTCATTGGGAGCTACTAAGAGAGCTATAGGAAAGTATGTATAATTTCCCAGAAGTATATATCCACAGGGTCCTTTTTTTTTTTTTGCGGTACTAGGGCCCCTCACTGCTGTGGCCTCTCCCGTTGCGGAGCATAGGCTGCGGACGCGCGGGCTCAGCGGCCATGGCTCACGGGCCCAGCCACTCCGCGGCATGTGGGATCTTCCCTGACCGGGGCATGAACCCGTGTCCCCTGCATCGGCAGGCAGACTCTCAACCACGCGCCACCAGGGAAGCCCCACAGGGTCCTTTTTTGTGGAAGTCCCCATCTACTTTTTCAGCCTTATCTTAGCTCACATATATGCTGCAGGACTTGGTATTTCTGGGCTACATTGTGTGTTTCCTCATCTCGATATAAGTTTATGCCCTTCTTTCTGCCTATGGACACGTTTCCCCTTCTTTCTCTGTCAGATAAGTACATAGTCATTCTTCAAAACCCAGGTCAGATTCTGACATCCCTATAAAGCCTTTCTTTAACCTCTCCAGTGCAGAACTATTCCCTTCCTCCTCAATGTGGCCATTGAACATTTCCTTAAATGTCTATTATTGGACTTCTCACTGTAGGTTATTTATTTTCTCACACAAATCTTTTATCGTATTAAAGAAAGCATACTCATGATTTAGAATTCCATTTAGGGCTTCCCTGGTGGCGCAGTGGTTGAGAGCCCACCTGCCGATGCAGGGGACACGAGTTCGTGCCCCGGTCCGGGAAGATCCCACATGCCGCGCAGCGGCTGGGCCCGTGAGCCATGGCCGCTGAGCCTGCGCATCCGAAGCCTGTGCTCCGCAACGGAAGAGGCCACACAGTGAGAGGCCCGCGTACCACAAAAAAAAAAAAAGAATTCCATCTAAATTTGTAGGTGAATACAGTAGTTAGTCTCCTGTACAGACGCTCCCCTCCTCAATGAACCATAACTACCAGATTGCATGCCAAGGAGTAGTCCCTTCCCTTTGAATCTGGGCTGGTCTTGTAAATAAGTTCTGGGGATGTAATGTACAACATGACTGTAGTTAACAATACTGTATTGTACATTTAAAAGTTGCTGAGAGTAGATCTTAAAAGTTCTCACCAGAAGAAAAAAAATTGTAACTACATGAGCTGATGGATATTAACTAAACTTATTGTGGTGATCCAATATATGCAAGTACCAATTCATTGCGTTGTACACCTTAAACTAATGCAATATTTTATATCAATTGTATCTCAGTAAAACTGCAGGAAAAAGAAAACCTTGAAACTAGAAGGTCCATAAAAGCAAAGAATATTAAAATGTCATTAAAACATGGATTACCTTTGATTTTTTTCTGAAAAATTTACTATTAGAGCAAATGTGAAGAATTACACTTCTCCATGTTCAACTTGAAACAGCTTATGTTTAAATGACGTTCCATCAAAAGTCACTGTATTAAAGGAAACAGCACATGTAAGATAAAATGCCCTGGGCTCCTTTAAAGAATGTTATAGATTTCTTCTCTAGTCTTTCACCAACCAGATACTTCTACAAAGATACACAGGGCTTTGGGGAATTTGACTTCTGCAGCCTTTGCTGGGGTCCTGGAGGACTTGGGAGGAATTCTAAATAAACAGTCTTTCAGCTGAACCTAGCCACGAAGCGCTTACAAGCCCCTCTCCGCTCCCTCTAAGTGGGAATTACTAGTTCACCAGCCGCCTACACTCATCAATACACAGGAGTCTTGGATTATCAGAAACCAGATCCTGTGGAGATGCGTAAACACCAATCAACAGCCCCATTAGC
Source organism: Tursiops truncatus (assembly GCF_011762595.2). Lineage (NCBI taxonomy): Eukaryota > Metazoa > Chordata > Mammalia > Artiodactyla > Delphinidae > Tursiops > Tursiops truncatus. The sequence continues at coordinate 28,960,872 of NC_047038.1, forward strand.
TTCCAGAGGACTCCATACTATGTTTATAGTAAATAGTGAGACAGCCGGCACCCAGAGTCCTGGTCCTCCTGGATTTTTTATTCCATTTAGGTGTTGTAAGTCTGCCTCTTTATAGGATTTTTCTGTGCTGCACTCTCTCTGCTCTATATTTTTAAATAATAACTCCTTTTTTTCTTTTTAATAAAACAAGGGGAAAATCTGAAGTTAAATATCTGTGGCCTTTCTTAAAACAACTGGCTTCTCAATTGTGTTCAACCATCTGCAGGTAAGTACTGAAGTGCAGAGGCAGAAAATGAAGATGCCTTAATTTTTTTCCTAGACTCTAAGACTAGTGCTCTTATAGGCGTGATTAATCATGGGACCTCTTTTCCAATTTAAGGAAGAGACATCTCGATTTATTATTCATCTAGAGCGGTATTTGAAATGCAGATGTTTCAGGCCGCAGCCTCTTCTAGGGGATGCAGCTGGCCTCATTCTTTATTGCTGCCTGCGGATAATGACACATAGGAGAGCTGGGCCAAGTTTTGGGCGATGCTCTTTCACTCTGGAAGCGGCTAATACGTGAAGTGCGTTAACACAGCCAAGAGAAGACCTGGCAGCCCTGGGGGCAAGGTCACCAAAATGGATCAGAGACCTGAGTATCTCCTAGGGTTGAGAGTTCAAGAGCTTAGTTATGGCACTAGTTATGGCTCTAGAGAAGAAGTCATATTTACTTGTAGGAGCCAGTCTGTGAATCTCACATTGGCAAGAGGGAAATTGAGGTCAGCAGTTTTCTTTCACGAAGTGGATGGGGTTTGATTGCCATTCAATTGATTTTTGTCGGTCACTTCCTTACATCTTACCCGTGTCTATGAAAGAGTACAGAGGTTTATTGTGCAAAATTTTTAGACATTTATATAGAGAGAAATATTTCAAAATCTAACATATTTTTATATTAGAAATATTGTGTGCTATCATATTTTCTCAGTGCAAAAAATCGAGAGCCAATTTAGAGGTCTAAATGATCCCTCATGCTATACATGTGACTTTTATAGAAAGAAAACCCTGTCATTATGTGAAAAGCTGGCCTGACACTCAAGGAAAAAATGTGTTATTATAGCCTACCCAGAAAATAAATTACACATAGAAGTGGCTGAGAACTCAAATATTAGAAAATAATCAGAAAAAAAGGATGTCAACCTTAATTTAACATTTTAATATTGTAGTATGAAACTAACATTGCAACCATTTCCCACTAACTGTTGATGATACAATCCATAACCTGGCACTTAGTTGGCATTAAGCAAGGGAGCAGGTAAGTGTGACATAACTCATTGGAGAATCGGTCACTCAGTCCACCACATGACTGCTGCAAGGGTCACCACCTCCTCCCCTATATACTACAATTAAATTTGCCTTAGGACTTAGGACTGAGGTATTTCCTAAGAGTTAAAATGAAATGAGAAAAAAATAAAGTCTAGCCTACAAGGCAGAGGTTCCAGTGTTTCTTGGCTGAGACATTTTTACTCTTCACACTGACTTAGACCATTGGCCTTCCATTCCTTCCCTGAGAGTCTCAGATCAATATGATAGATAAAGGTAAAGCTTAAAGTAAACGATTACCCTATAAGCTGATGGGAATTGTAATTTCAGTGTATAGCAAACACGACAGGGTACAGTAAGCTTACAAGCATAAAAAATTCATCACTTATTTCCAGTGATTGATTTGTATTCTGGTTTAATTAGGCATGAAAGAGTCCATTTTTTTAAAGCTTTCCTTTCCTTTTCGTTTTTATTTCCTTTTACCACTGCCTGCTGTAGAAGCTAATCCCCAGCTGTCAAGTTAAGGACATTTAAAGGTAGACACTAAAAAAAACATTACGAATCATGAATGCATTTTCACATATCAACCATGGATCTCAAGCTGGGATTTATAATTATATTTCTGGAAGATATTATTTTAATTACAATATCATCGTTTACAAACATAATCTGTAAAAACAGATATATTAGCTTCCCAAAAGACAGATGTCTTATGATATCCACTAAACCTACAATCTTGGTTGGTCGATTCTTAGTAACCAATGTAAGTGACTTTAAGAGAAGTATACGTTTATAGAACTCAGGAAAGAATGAAAACCTGACCCATAAAGTAGATGGGGGTCAGGGTGGGATAAGAGATTGGGGATGAGGGACCGATGGAAAGCACGATTTCTTTACTAAAATAACAAACTTACAAATGCATTCAGAAATGCACCAAGAGTGTCCATGTTTATTTTAACTAGCCACCACAAAAAAGGAAAAGTCAGGACAATAGTGAAGGCCAGCTGTTGTTTTTCTTGAAGAGGTCCCAGCTCCGTATGCTGAGGAACTCTACTCGAGATGGCCTGGCTGAGACAAATGTTCTGTCCACACTTTAAATGGCAGCTGGTTATTAAATGACTCCCAATAGAGTGAACACTTGCTATTGACAATAAGGTAATATAAGGACCGTGCAGAGCAATCAGGATGGGAATGTGAATGAAAAATCTTTAATCTGAAATTACAGCTGTCAGGGTTATATTATAAAACATGAAAGTTGCATCTGCAGTTAGAATTAATGTGTCCCAAAAGCCAAGTTTCTCATAAACTGCATCTTGCAGATACATATTTTATAAATAGACTACCCGTCTTCTATAAATCAAAGAGAACTGTGGCCTATATTAAGGAATTAAAAGGGGTCATCTCTCTTGGCACTGGTATTTGTTGAGCAGTATTGGGGAGGCAGGGGTGCAGTGTGAAATGAGCATTGATTTCCAAAGTCTGGCAGAGAGGTTAGAAGTATTAGCCCTGCACAGAAATATCCACTGATTCCAGCACCACATACAAATGACTTTAAGCTATATTTTGTAATAAACTGTGAATGAGGAAAAACAGGGATTATGACATAATATAAACAAGTGAAATGGCCTTCCTGGCAAATTTACCAACAGAATGTAAATTTTGGTTGCTGGGTAGTTTATTTAAAAAACTGATATAACCTCTCTGGGGGCGATCACATACTTTTAAAAACAGTCATAGTCTTAAGATAATTTTACATCAGAGATACATAAAAATCCATATTAGTAATGCCACATAAACACATAAAATTGAAGGCCTGGAAACATTATTAGAGATCATCTAGTCCAGGAATTCATTTGTTAAAATCTGTTGCATTTTTTAAATAAACATGTCAGATACCAAATGGCATTTATATTTTAAATCTCTGAAAACATTGAGCATTTAGTCTCACAGAGGCTGAAATCCCTTTCTCATATTTAAGGTTGTATCTCACTTAAAAGACAGAGATGACTGTAATGAACTAGGTGTTATTTTTCTTGCTAATATCTGAGGCATCGTGGTGAGTCGCTGATGCCTCTGTGGTTTTAAAAAAATAAAGCCATGGGCTTCCCTGGTGGCGCAGTGGTTGAGAGTCCGCCTGCCGATGCAGGGGCCACGAGTTCATGCCCCGGTCCGGGAGGATCCCACATGCCGAGGAGCGGCTGGGCCCGTGGGCCATGGCCACTGAGCCTGCGCGTCCGGAGCCTGTGCTCCGCAATGGGAGAGGTCACAGCAGTGAGAGGCCCGCGTACTGCAACATAAATAAATAAATAAAGCCATGCCTCTTTTATCAGCTACTTAATATAACAGATCTTCTTTAAAAGAAAGAAATGATAGCTAAATAGATAGCAGCATCACACCAACAAGCCTAATACTGGTGCCCTTTGGCATTATTAACCCTGGGAAATGCATCACTGCTATGAAAAAATACAGAAGACATATTTATTAAAGTCTAAGAATAAACTCTTAAGAAGTATCCACTTCTTTTGCCTGAGTAGTAATTGTTGGCCCACAGAAGGAACTATATTTTAATTCATCTATTGTACAATTAATGTTAAATAGAAAAATCAAGTAGATAAACAATGTATACAAGTTAATAACTTTTTTTGTGATCATTTTGCAGAAGACCAACTAGATACACCTAATACAAAACTTCTTCAGTTTCCAAGGAGAGGAACTGTCAAAGTAGCTGAGCAGGCAATAGTAGGGTACAGGGATCATGACCCCCTAACTGAAAGAATGGATTTACTTTTACCTCTGGGGTTTGCAGACTGGGTATGTGCTTCAGTCACTAGATGCTACTGGATTTCTGAGCGGCATAAAAGGCCGAAAATCCTTTCTTTGTTTCACAATCATTTTATGGCCTTGTCTCATTTCTATAGACCTTAGCCTCAGTTTCCCATGCCTCTGTGAAATCCAGACTAGTTATTGCAGGGAGTTTTGCCTACGTCTTTTTTTTTTTTTTTTGGCTGTGTTGGGTCTTCGTTTCTGTGCGAGGGCTTTTCTCTAGTTGTGGCAAGTGGGGGCCAGTCTTCATCGCGGTGCACGGGCCTCTCACTATCGTGGCCTCTCTTGATGTGGAGCACAGGCTCCAGATGTGCAGGCTCAGTAGTTGTGGCTCACGGGCCTAGTTGCTCCGCGGCATGTGGGATCTTCCCAGACCAGCGCTCGAACCCACGTCCCCTGCATTGGCAGGCAGATTCTCAACCATTGTGCCACCAGGGAAGCTCCGCCTACGTCTTTTTTGGCCATCCACCCAGAAGCTTCCACCATTGGTGCAAAATGCAGCAGCTCAATTACTTGAGAATTTGGACTGATAAGAAAGCAGAAGACACAGTTCAAGCCCAGCATCTTATATGCAAAGACTTCAGAATGGGTCTATTAGCACAAGAGTTCTCAAATGAGGTTTTGAACTATAGTTCCAAGTCCAAGCTAATGATCTGACATTGGATCTAATAGCTTGTCCACTGAATGTGTAGGTGTGTAGATTTTTATTAACTGTATATTTTGATAAGTTTGAATGTAAAAAAATCACTTTTATATTAATAGAATTGTTCAAAATGAAAACTTTAGTTGTAAAGATTTTACACTTACAGTAATGTACTTTGACTCCTAGAAGTCCAAGAGTGACTCAAACTAGAAAAGAAATCAAACCTGGGGCAGGAATCTAGCTACGAATGAGTGAGAATTGCTTTTCTGATATTCAAGAGCTCTTCAAAGAAAAGAGAAATGAAAGGGTAAGAAGACAACCTAGGAAAGAGCAAAAATGATGAGTGGAACTGAGAGATTATATATGTATATAAAAACCTGTGAACCAATCCTACAGTACAAAATGCTTCCCAGATCTTCCAGCCACCTGAAATTAGAGTGACTAAATGCCATCAGCTATGATGCACAGACCTTAGGCTCCAAACCTGTATTCAAGAAATATAGAGGAGTGCTTCATGTCTGGTCTCTGCAAATGTGGGAGAAAACTGAATGGAAGAAAAGAATACTCAGAACACTGGAGAAGTCACTTGGAGTTTGGCTACCAGAAGAGGCACACTTTGCCACGTTTGCAAATGACAAATTCAAGGAAAAGAAAGAGATCATCATCCAATATAGAGCTGTCATATTTTAATGATGTCACAAAATAACATTGAACTAAGCAAAAATCAAAACTACCATCTACCCTCATCATCCTTTTATAAACAAAAGAGCATTTGATATTTTAATTCCCCAAATTAAGAACATAATATCAAAACAAAGCTTTTTTCTTCCCAAAGAGAGTAAACATATTTTCTCTCTTCCTCCGAAAAGGATGAATTAAAATATGAACATGGAAAAGTGACAACATAAGAATATACATTATAACACTGCATTTAGTGTAACTGTTTTCTTATGAAAGTCTAATATGTACCGTATATTATGTGATGTGATGTAAAGTGAAGTTCATTGTTGTATCAATGTCTATATAAGGCCATGGTATTGAAGACACAAACCAGAGTTTTAAAATCATTTCACTTAACCTATAACATTTGAGAGAACAAAAGGACAAAAGGATTACAGCTCTCAAACCTCCCATGCATGTCTGGCCAGATGAGGAAGAAAATAGCCCAGGGAGGCAAGTTTTTGAGGGGCCAGGTTAATAAGGCTTCTGTGGGACCCAGAGAACTGACCACCTGGCAAGGAACACTCAGGAGTCTGAGAGGAATCTATGAAGTACCCCAGACTGAGTGCAATGAACACTAATGAAATTTTAAGTTAAGGTATTTAAGTGTCTTGACTAAAACCCTAAATAATATTGAAAGAGTGTGAGAGAATGCTAACCTATATCCAAAATATTCAAATTCATTTGGGTTTATCTACCTTTCTGAATACTGAGAATATGCTGACCATTGATATTTAGAGAAGTAATTTGTAATTAGTGAACATATGCTGTAAATTCAAACTGGTAGTGAAATAACTACATGTAATGTCCTCAAAGGAAGTATTAAAATATGTTGTTAATTTTAAAGTTATAAAATGGAAAAAATACAAAAATGAAGAAAATTTCCTTTAGCTTCACAAACACTTTTTAATAGAAAACTGAATTTCAGTAGTTCTTTTTGAGAATATTTATGAGTTACTTACACTTTATTATGAGGAAAGTCTTTCCTACATTTTTCTTTAATATACCACACTTGGTTGACAAATGCAAATACTCTGAGATGCTACCCTAGCAGAAACCATTGTGGTTTGAGGGTTTTCTCGTCATCTTGCATTAGAGAAAGTGATGCTGAATCATATACATTTAACAAATCAAAAAGCAACAAACGTGTTAGTAATGGAAATGTCCCATAGCAAGTAATCATCATGATTCCACTAAAGGAAAACAAGACCTTTTATTTACTTGACACATTTTGCTATGTTCCATACAGAAAGAACACTTTTACCAAATACGGTTGAACTGAAATCCTGCCCATCCAATTTCATCTTCATATGGATTTTAATACTGATTATAGTAAATACTATTTTCTTCATGAAAACGAATTTCCATTAGACACAAGGGACATTATTCTTGTAACTGGTATAGATCCAAGAGAATCAAACCATGTTCACCAACATGGAAAACTCCAAAAAAAAAAATGATGGTCTCAGTAGTTATAATAGTGACAAACTTTGCAACATATGAACAGATAGAGCTATGTCTTCCATGTTACAAACCAAGCTATGCATTGCATGTTATAGAACTGTAAAAAATACAAATAAAAATCTCATAACTTGAAGGTGGGGAAATTGAGTCACCAGTGGAAAAGAAATGTTCATTTCTGAAAGTCAAAGAGTTACGAAAGCTAATGGATGGCTGAAACTATTCTTTTTTTTTTTTTTTTTTTTTTTTGCGTTACGCGGGCCTCTCACTGTTGTGGCCTCTCCCGTTGTGGAGCACAGGCTCCGGGTGCACAGGCTCAGCGGCCATGGCTCACAGGCCCAGCCACTCCGTGGCATGTCGGATCGTCGCAGACCAGGGCACGAACCCGTGTCCCCTGCATCGGCAGGCGGACTCTCAACCACTGCGCCACCAGGGAAGTCCTGAAACTATTATGAGAAAGTTTGAGCCCAAGACCTGCTGTGAAGAATTGTAATGAAAAGGAGGTGGGAGCCATCTACCACTGGGAACCCCAGAAGTTAGGTCAAGAAGAAACAATGAGGAGGATAAAAACGGGGATATTAAATGAAAATTTGTACATGGAAAAATTCACCAATCTGTACCTCCAGTTGGCAGAATTTGAAAATTCAGAGTCTGTATACTCTACATGGTATTCCCTGGGGATTCTTCTCTGACAAGTTCGAATGAAGCTCTTGGGTTAAGTCGAGGTTTCTAGTGTGAAAGTTACTGCCAAGAATAAAGCCTTCTTTGTTTTGCCTTTTGAGAGACCTGAGGCCTGATAGCTGTTCTCTGTTCACTAAACTTAAAACTAAGCCTGCCAGTCAATAATCTATAGCCACATATCAAGCTGTTTACCTATTAGCACAGGAAATGCATGCTAACTTACCAATACTTCTTTTTAAAATATAAACAGACAACCAAGGGTTTTCAGACAAATAAGAAAAAGACGGAAGAGAAAGAGCTAAATAAATTAACAGGAAAAAAATCTTGAACAAGTAATTCAAGAATAGAAGAGAACTTTTAAAGAATTATAATTAACACACTCATGGAAGTTCAAGAAAACATTACACCCACAAAACAAGAATAGGATGCTATACAAAAAGAACTACACAATTATAGAGAAAGCTCATGAGGAGTGAAAATATGGTCTCTAAAATTAATATTTCCAATTAAAAGACAAGGATATATCCAAGATTATAGAGAAAAGCACAGAGATACTAAATATGAAAGAAAAAACACAAAGTATGAGGGCCAATTCAGGATTTCTAGCACAATATTACTAGAGACAGAAAAAGCAGGAAATTCTCAAAAAAAATATAGACATGTAAAAACACTGGGTTTTTTGAGCAATGGGGACATCATCAATGACCTGCATTTAATAGGATATTTCTAGCATCAGTAGCAAATAGACTATAGAGACATGAAAGTAGAAACAAGGAACAGCTGAAAGCATCCAGGTAGGAGATGATGATACCGCAGAAGTGGAGCTAGAGAGAAGTGGTCAGATTCTAAACAAAACTTAAAGGTGAAATCAACAGAATTGTGTTAGATGTGGGATGTGAGAAAAAATAAATGAGACATCACGAAAGGGTCAAAATTTTTTGATCCAAGCAACTAGGTGAATGGAATTCTAGTTTACTGAAAGGGAGAGTACTGCAGAAGGAACAGGTCTTGCCAGTGGAATTTGGGGAGAAATATGTAATTTGGATTGGCCACATTAGATGCGAAGTTCATATTAGATATCCAATTGGTTATATTGAATAAGTAGTGAGATATCAGAGTGAAATTCCAGGGAGATGATTCTAGTAATAGTGAATAAATGACATTTAAAGCTAAGGCACTGGATGAGCTCACCAAAGAAAGACTGAGTATCTAGAGATAATAGGAAAGGTCCATAGACGGGGCCCTGAAACACCCCAGTGTTGAGACGTGAAGATGAAGAGTAACAAGCCGAGAGGGAGCATCTAGTGAGGTAGAAGGGTGACCAAAAGAGACTGGTATGCCAGAAGTCAAGCGCGTTTCAAGAAGTAGGGAGTCATCATCTGTGTCACAACTGGCTCCACACTAAGTGAAATAAGGACTTAAAAGCGATCATTGGATTTTGTAGCCTGGAGCTCTTCGGTGACATGACAAAAGCTGTTCTTGAGGTGATAGGGGTGAAACCAGAATAAAGTGTGTTTAAGGGAGGATGGGAAAGGGAGTAGAGGGAGATTATACATAATCTTTCAGGAGATCTTCTAGAAAAGTTAGCACAGAACTTCAGAGGTGTTTGGAAGTATATTGGGATCAAAGGAAGATCTGTTATGATGTGTGATATTGTAGCATATTTGTATCATATTGGGGATGTTCCTGTGGAGAGGGATAATTTGATTCAGGATGGGGAGGGCAACTACAGAAGCAATGTCCTTAGAACAAGAAGGGAAAAACAATGTGCAAAAGAGGGGCTAGCCTTACATGGAGCAAAGGCAATTCAGAGGAAGGCAGAATGTATAGGGCCAGATGTGTGCAGGTAGGTAGATTTGGGCTAAAGTACACAGAAGTTGCTTTTTGATTGTTTCCATCTTTTCAGTGAAATAAGAAGAAAAGGAGAGCAGAAGAGGAAGTGGGGGAGGTTAGAGAGGAGATAAAAAGATGTTAAATCATCCTGTAGGAGAGGAGTACAGCTCCTAAGGAAATAAAGGAGGCTTATAAGGCAGCAGAAAGAGCACACTTGAGAATAGCAGTTATGAAGTTAAAGAGAGACACGGGAAACTGATACGTGCCTTTCTTCAGCTCTAGTCAGGCGCTTGGGCAACTGCACGGTGGGTTAAGAGTTGATCTTTATAGGCTTTGGGTTTTGCGAGGCCAGTATAAGGGCAGGAGAGATGAGCCAATGAGCTGAGGGGGTAGGCAAGGGAGTCATTATAATGATAGAGCACACATAAGCAATATCATATATTTGTCTTTCTCTGTCTAACCTACTTCACTCAGTATGACAACTTATATGTGGAATCTAAAAAATGGTACAAATGAACTTATCTACAAAACAGAAATTGAGGGCTTCCCTGGTGGCACAGTGGTTGAGAGTCTGCCTGCTAATGCAGGGGACATGGGTTCGAGCCCCGGTCCGGGAGGATCCCACATGCTGCGGAGCAAATAGGCCCGTGAGCCACAACTACTGAGCCTGCGCGTCTGGAGCCTGTGCTCCACAACAAGAGAGGCCGCAATAGTGAGAGGCCCGTGCACCACGATGAAGAGTGGCCCCCGCTTGCCACAACTAGAGAAAGCCCTCGCACAGAAACGAAGACCCAACACAGCAAAAAATTAATTAATTAATTAATTAATTTTAAAAAAACACAGAAATTGAGTCACAGATATAAAAAACAAACTTATGGTTACCAGGGGGGAAAGGGGGGGATAAATTGGGAGATTGGGATTGACATATACACACTAGTATATACAACATAGATAACTAATAAGGACCTACTGTGTAGCACAGGGAAATCTCTTCAATACCCTGTAATGGCCTATATGGAAAAAGAATCAAAAAAAGAGTGGATATATGTATACGTAGAACCGATTCACTTTGCTGTACAGCAGAAACTAATACAACATAGTAAATCAACTATACTCCAATAAAAATAAAAAATAAAATAAAAATGATAGAGCAGAGCTTCTAAGCTGGTTAAGGAGGCAAATGAGGATATGAGGAGTGGGATGGACAGTGAAAAAGTGGAGAATTAGAAAGAAAGGAATTTTTGAATAAGGACACTACAGAGAGAGAGAAAGAAAGAGAGAATGGGATGGTGTTGGGATAAGAGGAGAAAGCAGGGAGTGACCTGAGATCAGAGTGCTTGAAATTGAAATTAAAATGTCAAGGGCTTCCCTGGTAGCACAGTGGTTGAGAGTCCACCTGCCAATGCAGGGGACACGGGTTCGTACCCCGGTCCAGGAGGATCCCACATGCCGCGGAGCAGCTGGGCCCGTGAGCCATGGCCGCTGAGCCTGTGCGTCCAGAGCCTGTGCTCCGCAACGGGAGAGGCCACAACAGGGAGAAGCCACAACAGTGAGAGGTCTGCATACCAAAAAAAAAAAAAAAAAAATTGAAATGTCAAGGTCTAAGATGTGGCTAGAGTGACTCAGGTGGAGTGGAAGGCAAACTTCTGAGGCATGAGGAGGTCAAGAACCTGGGGAGTTAGGCTAGTGGAAGGATTTGCCCGCATTGAAATCACCAAGATTTATGCACATATAAATAGGAGAAAGTAGTCTACTTAGAACATGAATTTTGGATATCAATGTGGTGGAAAAGAGAAGACTCGTACTGAATTCTAGAAACACATTCTAGCACTAGATAACTATTCTCTGAAAAAGGGCAAAAAGATTTCATCACTTCCAACTGAGGCCTGGATAAATTGGCCATGTGATTATGTACTTCTCACCAAGCAAACTTCAAACAACTAGTTCAAAGTCTAGGTACTTTCAAGTCCCTGATTTGCCCTAAATAAGGGTATTACAAGCAGTTAGGACCCTGGAAATCACTATTCTCTTCTTCTGTAAATAAATGAATTAGCATTCTCAATCATAATTTAATTGGCTATGATTATAACCCCTTTCAGTCTATCAGCCAATACATGATAAAAACCCAATTTTCTAACATCAAAAATGAGAGTCCTGGGGCTTCCCTGGTGGCGCAATGGTTGAGAGTCCACCTGCCAATGCACGGGTTCGTGCCCCGGTCCGGGAAGATCCCACATGCCACGGAGCGGCTGGGCCCGTGAGCCATGGCCGCTGAGCCTGTGCTCTACAACAGGAGAGGCCACAGCAGTGAGAGGCCCGCGTACCACCAAAAAAAAAAAAAAAAAAAAAAAATGAGAGTCCAATTCAGAATTGTGGTAAGTATCCCGAGGTCACCAGCAAAAAAAAAAAGAAAAAAAAAAAAAATTCCAAAGAAGATTGGGAAATCTTCCTCCTCTTCTTGATTTTTCTTTCTTTCATGAAAATGTGTGCTGTAATTTCCATATAATACATACATAATATAGTCTTCAGTAGTGCCAGTTAAATGTGTGGTACTTTATTTTTACAATATAATTTTGACAATGTAGTCATGAAGTGTTTTTTACTACACACTGTACTTTCAGATGCCACAATATAAAAAAGAAGAATCATTTGATTTACTACCAGAAAAACTGAATCAACTGAAAATTAAAATAGACTTCTCCAAATGGAAATATTTATCTTAATTTCAATTTCTTTGACATGTTTGTACCCCTCATAGTTACTACAGTGAAACATATGTTAAGTATTTATTCATTGATTCATTGTGACATATTTTTAAATATTTTATTTTAGAGGCATGAGGTTTATATGGTGGATCAAACAAACAAAAGACACTGAGGTTATTCTAACGGACATATAATTGAGGTAAATAAGGTTTTAAAACAGCACTATAAGAAATATCAAAGGGCATACAAATATTTTTGAACTTCGGTACAGACGATCATGTCAATGACAGTCTATATCAGTCAACTCAGGTTAAATAATGTTGTGATAACAAAAAAAAACCCTAAAAAGTCCCAGTGGCTTACAAAACGAAGGTTATTTTTCACTCACATTACACGTCCATTTGGGGTCAAGAATGATATATCTTCTACATTTCTTTGTTCCCTACCTGAAGGGATTTCTGTTAGGGCAAATGGAAAAGAGAGCACGGAGGAACAACACCAGAATTCTTAAAGCCTTTGTTTAGAAATATCACATAATTTCCACTTACATTTTCTTTGGCCAAGGGGAATGGGGGCTGGAAGGTATGGTCTTTCTACAGGGAGAGGCAGCGCACCAATTCCTTAGAAATGTTCAATATTGTTAATATTTTAAAAAGCTAATGTTCATTTACCAGAGACAAAACATCTAGCTGCAATTATTTCAGGAGTATATTGGATCGTTTCAAGACCCAAGGAGGAATCCCGCTCCAGGTGTAAGGCAGGGAGAGAGGGCAGCTGTAGATCTCTTGCTGAACGGAACCACGGTTGGAGTATAGGGAATATATCGTCTGTATGTGATTGCCCTTCATTTTTCTCTGTTTACTTATTCTTGGGCTGTTGGCCTCTCACTCACGATCAGATCCTATGTCGACATTAGATGACCCAACTCCTGACCCCCTTCTGGCTTAGCACAGCATTCTGGCAATCACACATTTCCAGCCATCAGATCTCTGCTTCTGTCCAGGTCCTTTAATCCACACCACTCTGCTCCACTCAAGGAGTCCCAGGACTGCAGCCTCGGCATCCTGCATGCACCTGCACCACATCCGCCCACATCCACTCAGACAAAATGCCAGACCTGGTGTCTCTCCTCAAATTTAGCAGATCCATGCCACTGTTGTCTACTGCTGTCCACCATAAATAGAATGTGAAGAAACAAATTATTAAGCAAAGACATGTTTGGTAAATAAAATAAATAAAATCTTGAAACATAGGTCCAAAGGGATGGAGACTAATTTCCTATGTAGCAACAAGTTTGGAAACCACTGTTCCTTGAGTTGATTACCAAGAGGACGTCTCTATGGACTGTGTGATCAGGAAAGGGCATGACGAGAAACACATGCAGGGCTTCCCTGGTGGCGCAGTTGTTGAGAGTCTGCCTGCCGATGCAGGGGACACGGGTTCGTGCCCCGGTCCGGGAAGATCCCACATGCTGCAGAGCGGCTGGGCCCGTGAGCCATGGCCGCTGAGCCTGCGTGTCCGGAGCCTGTGCTCAGCGATGAGAGAGGCCACAACAGTGAGAGGCCCGCATACCACAAAAAACAAAACAAAACAAAACAAAAACACATGCACTTGGGCTAAGTAGGATTTAAAAGAATGAAACAGAAACTTCAATCATCATGCTTATTTAGCAACTTTAAAAAAATGTAAATAAAAATATACATAATTACCACATAGATATTGCATATACTGTAAATTTTCTTACTCTTACCTGTAACATTTACAGATTCAAAGCATCAAATTGTAACATAGTTACAACTAATAATAGAATTGGCATAACTGTAAACCATAGTAGTTTACTTCCAGGTTTAAAAAAAGTCAAGTATGAATAACACAAATTAACCTTATGCATAGAATGCATATTCTTAATAATAAGGAAAGACAGACAGTAAATAAATACCAATTTGGTCACATCGCTGGCATCAAATCTTTACCAAACACGTGACTGTTTCTTTGATTATAGGACTGCCCAACTCTTTTATTTTAGGTTTAGGATGAAAAAGCAAACGTGTGGGTTTTGGATAAAAGATCCTACCTATTTAGGCTCCTGGCTCTGCCCAACACAGAAGGGGGCTCAGAATTAAGAGGCAAATCTCTCCCATTTTTCCCCTTCTCTCTTAGCGAAGTGGATGAATCTAAACGCAATGGCACTTCATGAAAGCTACGTTTGAGGGCAGCATCTTAGGCAGCTGATCTTGCTTTTTTGCAAAAATGGGAGACTTTGTTTACAATCTTCTTGTTTAGAGGCAATAAGTAATTTTTCCTGCCTAACATATGAGAGCTATTTTATATAATCTTTTCCAACTTTCCTTAGAGTACCCTCCAGGGATCAGCAATTCGGGTTAGCTAGTGAGTTTTTGTCTTTAGTTATTTTCTTTTCAAATGGGCTGGTCTTGACAGCTCAGCCCCTAGCTGGTTCCAGCAGCCCCAGGATAACACTGGTCGTGTGTGTTGAGGCTCCTTCCTGAAGGGACAGTGACAGAAGATACTAAAGCTGATGGGTGATCAAGGTACTGAGGTTTTAGTAGCGTTGCTTCAGTTTTCCATGTGGAAATCCCTCCAGGAAAAAAAGTTTAAGCATTGGAATTGCAATCTCCATCCTTGTTTTAAGGTCTGAAATGGAAGGGAAAGGATATTAATTTTTCATTTGAATTAAAGATGACTCTAACAATATGTTTCTTTACAAGGTTAATGAACAGGAAAAGGCAAGTGATCAAGATGTAACCATAATTATTACTAGATTTACTACAGACCACTACTTATAGCTACAAGACACTATCATTACAGGCAATCCTTTTCAATGTCAACATCAATTTAAAATTACTCAGGATTTTTCAATAAGTGGTCTAAGCTTATGCAAGTTTAAAATGACATCATAAAAGTAGCGACATATTTTTTTTTACCATCCAATAATGATAATAATAGTAAGATTAAAGTGTCTACTAGTCTCAAGCTATTGTTTGCATAGCTACTAAAGGCAAAAAACCACATAGTAGACCAATAACTATAAATGCATAATTAATTTCAGATTAAAAGTAAAGGTCAAATTATGAAGGAAGTCTGTGGTGTTTGGCTGAGTGCTGACTGGAATAAGATACAAGTGATTTCTAAAGATCAGCAGAATATTCATTATTGCCTACTAATAGTAAATACACATTAATTCACTCCATACTATATGCTTTGACAGGACTGCTTTTCTTTGAGATAACTTACTTGTCAAGCAGCATAACCACAGAAAGATGCCAACAGTGTAATTTTCCACAGTTCACTTAATTTACTAATCTACAAACACATTCAAGTCAGGTTCACATGAAAGTTCAAAATTATAGGGAGATGAACATCTCAGATTGCTTATTTACTCAAATATTTTTGTTCTTATTTTCCATTGCTTTAACTACAATCCTCTGCTGTTGAAAAAAATACTTATATCAATGGAATACACCCAGTATCTAAATTCATATATAAAAATGTAAAAAGGTAAAACTATGATTTATATCAATAGCTACACTTCAAAGGTGACACTTAGACATTGATGGTAAAAAGTCAGATTTTGGAGGCCAGGATTCAAACCTTGGGTCTATACTGTATTAGCATAGTTTAGTAGTCAAGAGCACAGATTCTGAGGCCAGCATGCCTGGTTATAAAGCCCAGTTCTATCACTTACTAGATGTGTGACTTGGGAAAGTAACTTAATACTTCTGGGCCTTGATTTAGTTATCTCTAAAAAATGACAATAATTGCAGTACCTACCTCATAGGATTGTTTGTGGTTTAAATATACTGATGTACATTAAGCACTTAGTACCAGGCTCACAAGTAAGTGCTACTCAAGAGTTTGCTTTATCACTGTATTATTATTATCATGATTATTAGTAGCTGACTGACTTTTATGAAAGTCATTTAACCTCATCAAAATCTATTTCTTCATCCTCAAAATGGGATAACAACAGTCTCCACAGGGTTGTGATGAGGATTGAAAGACATAAATCATGTCAAACGTTGGCAAAGTCCAAGGCATGTAGGAGTAAGTACTCAAGATTCACTGGTAATTTTCAGGAGCTGGTTTTGGCGATTTCTCACTTCTCTAGAAGGACTAGAATGAATTCCTCAGTATCAGGAGTCTAACTTTCTAATTTTCTCTAATTCTACCCTTACATAAGGGAGGGATAATAAGCTAGAAAGGACTGAATTACTCTGCAGATACCTCATTTTATTGTGCTTTGATTAAACTTCGCAGATATTGTGTTTTTTACAAAATGAAGGTTCCTGGTAACCCTGAGTCAAGCAAGTCTTTTGGCACCATTTTTCCAACACTCATTGCTCACTTCATAACTCTGTGCCACATCTGGGTAATTCTTGAAATTTTTCAGACTTTTTCATTATTATTAATCTGTTATGGTGAGCTGAGGTCAGTGATCTTGATGTTCTTATTGTAATCGTTTTGGGGTGCCACAAACCACATCCATGTAAGACAGCGAACTTAATTGATAAATGTGTGTGTTCTGATGGCCCCATTGACCAGCCGTTCCCCATGTCTCTCCCTCTTCTGGGGCCTCCCTATTCGCTGAGACACAACAATTTTGAAATTTGGCTAATTAGTAAACCTACGATGGCCACTAAGTGTTCAGTCGAAAGAAAGAGTCACACAACTCTCACTTTAAATCAAAAGCTAGGAATGATTAAGCTTAGTGAGGAAGACATGTCAAAAGCCAAGATAGGCCAAAAGCTAGACCTCTTGCCCCAAACAGCCAAATTGTGAATGCAGAGAAAAAGTTCTTGAAGGAAATTATAAGTGCTACTCCAGTGAATACACAAATGATGTAAGAAAGCCAAACAGCCTTACTGAAGATATAGAGAAAGCTTTAGTGGTCTGGAGAGAAGATCAAACCAGCTATAACATTCCTTTAAGCCAAAGCCTAATCCAAAGCAAGGCCCTAACTCTCCTCAATCCTCTGAAGGCTGAGAGGTGATGAAGTTACAGAGGAAAAGTGTGAAGATTGGTTCATGAGGTTTATGGAAAAAAGCTAAAAGTGCAAGGGGTAGTAGCAAGTGCTGATGTAGAAGATGCAGCAAGTTATCCAGAGTATCTAGCTAGGATAATTAATGAAAGTGGTCACACTAAACTACAGATTTTCAATGTAGACAAAACAGCCTTCTATCGGAAGAATATGCCGTCTGGGACTTTCATAACTAGAGAGGAGAAGTCAATGCCTGGCTTCAAAGCTTCAAGGGACAGGCTGACTCTCTTGTTTGGGGCTAATGCAGCTGGTGACTGTAAGCTGAAGCCAATGCTCATTCACCATTCCAAAAATCCTAGGGTCCTTACCATTTATGCTAAATCTATTATGCTCGTGCTTTATAAAATGAACAACAAAGCCTGATGACAGCACATCTGTCTACATCATGGTTTACTGAATATTTTAAGCCCACTGTTGATACCTACTGCTCGGAAAAAGAAGATTTCTTTCAAAATATTACTGCTCATTGACAATTCACCTGGTCACCCAAGAGCTCTGATGGGGATGCATGATGAAATTCATGTTGTTTTCATGCTTGCTAAGACAACATCCATTCTGCAGCCCATGGATCAAGGAATAATTTTAAATTTCAAGTCTTATTATTTAAGAAATACATTTTATAAGACTATAGCTGCCATAGATAGTGATTCCTCTGATGGATCTGGGCAAAGTCAATTGGAAGCCTTCCGGAAAGGATTCACAAGTCTAGATGCCAGTAAGAACATTTGTGATTCATGGGAAGACGTCGAAATATCAGCGTTAACAGGAGTTTGGAAGAAGTTGATTCCAAGCTTCATGGGTGACTTTAGGGGTTCAAGACTTCATCAGAGGAAGTAACTGAAGATGTGGTGGAAATTGTAAAAGAACTAGAATTAGAAGTGGAGCCTGAAGCTGTGACTGAAGTGCTGCAATCTCATAATAAAACTATAATGAATGAGGAGTTTTTTCTTGTGGATGAGGAAAGTGGTTTCTTGAGGCGGAATCTACTCTGGTGAAGATGCTATGAAGATTGTTGAAACAATGATGAAGGATTTAGAATATTTTATAAACTTAATTGGTAAAGCAGCTACAAGTTTTGAAAGGGCTGACTCCAATTTTGAAAGAAGTTCTACATGGGTAAAATGCTATCAGAGAGCATTACATGGCACAGAGAAATTGCTCATGAAAGGAAGAGCCAATCAAGCAGCAAACGTCATTGTTGTCTTATTTTAAGAAATTGCCACAGACACCCACCCTTCAGCTACCACCACCCTCATCAGTCAGCAGCCCTCAACATCGAGGCAAGACCCTCCACCAGCAAAACGATTAAGATTCACTGAAGGCTCAGATGATGGTTAGCAGTTTTTAGCAATACAGTATTTTTTTTAACTAAGGTATGTACATTGCTTTATTTTAGACATAATGCTATTATACACTTAATAGACTCCAGTATAGTGTAAACATAACTTTTATATGCACTGGGAAAAAACTTATTTAACTTGCCTTATTGCAATATTTGCATTATTATGGTGGTCTGGAACCAAGCCTGAAATATCTCCAAGGTATGCTTGTAGGAGACGATGTATATAAAAGGACCCTCTCCAGTTGTGGCAGCCTCTGAAAAGGTGGATAGGATAGAGTGTGTCATTCTATTGGGTGTTGATAAATCTGGCTTGACGTCATGGAATAAAAATGTTTCTCAGCCCATCTATGGACCATTTTCAAAACAAACTACTTCACAGTGACAACAAAACTGACTAGAAATGTGCAAAACTGACTAGACATCTTAGTATAGGCACTGAACCTAATACAGATTACTGAGAGGCTTTGTATACAAGTATTAAGGGAAATGGTGGCACTGCCGACAGAAACTGAGAAATCAGGAACACGATCTTGTGTTCAGAGGAAAACATTCGTTTTGATTTTAGAAAGGCTGAATTTGAGATGATGGCAGAGTATCTAATGACAGGAAGCTAGCGGTGCAACAATTATGTAAGAAAAAGGTCAAGGTTGTAAATGTATATTTGGGAGTAGTCATGAGATAGTAATTGCTCCAATTCTAAAAAGACTACCAAGTTATATGTCAGATACATCACTCTAAGTAATGTTTATAATTCTGAGGTGAGTAGTTGAAACATTTCCTTATTTGATTATATTTTGATACACCACATGCAAAGAGGTACAAAGGGGTATCACAGAATAATTGCTCCTACATTTCTGGCCCTGAGACCAGCTTCCAAGTTGTCAGTCTCTGGAATTGTGCACATCTATTACAAACCATTTGCTGATGGTTTGCATCGGAATCAATCCTATAGCATAAGCCTTGGAAGCCCATCACATTCACATGGACTCTGAGCTGCTCTTTAATTCGCCTTTCTGTGTTCCACTATCTCTTAAGCACTGCTATATAACACATCTCGCCATTAACCAGATGTCATTTTACACTCAAGAGAAGATTGTACCTCACAGCTTACTAAGCTGATTTCTGTATTTAGTTTACGTAAAACTCAGAGATGCTTCTGGACCCAAGATGCTGGTAAATGCAAGATCATTTCTGGTCACCAGGAATTATGCCAAGAGGAAGAAAAACATAACTTCAAAGCCAGTATTCAGGGGCTTCCCTGGTGGCGCAGTGGTTGGGAGTCCGCCTGCCGATGCAGGGGACACGGGTTCGTGCCCCGGTCCGGGAAAATCCCACATGCCGTGGAGCAGCCAGGCCCGTGAGCCATGGCCGCAGAGCCTGTGCGTCCGGAGCCTGTGCTCCGCAACGGGAGAGGCCACAACAGTGAGAAGCCCGCACACCGCAAAAAAAAAAAAAAAAAAAAAAAAAAAAAAAAAGCCAGTACTCAGACCAAAGATAGAATGAAAATTAAGAGAAATGAAAAAAAAAACTCTACCATTAAATTAGAAGGCATTAGTTCTTGATTTTTTATTTGAGTCCCCTTTTTTACCTCAAGGAATGCAACAAATCATATTTTGATATTATGTATTTACAAAAATACATTTTGAGTTTTCATATTTTAAGAGAAAGATTCAAATAAAATTCCCAGCTATGAAAAAAGTATGTCCTCTTCCCACATGATTTAAAAAGATATCATGGGACCTCAAGTTAATATATTCATTGAAAAGACCTAGGCAAAATGGCCCGTAATGACAAACTGCATAATTTTAACTAGTTTAAAAAAATTTCAAGCCCTTCGCTTGAAGTTATTTTTAGGAAAATCTCAAGTTATTTACATATATAAATATATATAAATATAAATATTGATGGTCTAATTTGCCAAAACTAACCCTATTTTGAAAATTAAGCTTTCTCTTGATTGTCATTCATTATTTTAAACCAATGGTTCTCAAACTCTAATGTGCCAAAGAAAAGCTACAGATATCTCTGAATCCTTAAAGAGGCTTATACAGTGAGTCTGGACAAAAACCCAGGAATCTGAATTTTCCAGAAATATACCAAGTAATTCTAAGGCATGAAATCTTCAGAAATCCCTTTGAAAGGCTGTTCTAGACATCTTTAAAAACCAGAGTGAATGATATAACACCATGGCATTATTCATATGCATGGCTACTTTAGAAGGAGTCAAAGCATATCTTCATAAATATAAATAAATGTTGGAAAAGTATCATACAGATGCTTATACCCAATGATATGGAGATACATATCCAACTCAGAGAGTTTTAACTTTGGGACTCCTTACACTCTTACGTATTTCACATCAATAATGGCCATGAAGAAATAATCTTTTGTGGTAGCGTTCTTAAGTTCTACTACTGTTTGTTGAGCAGTTCTCTGTTATGAAAAACAAAAATGCTATATAATATCAAACGAAACAAAACAGAATCTCCATTGCTGCCCATCAAAGATACTAAGCACTACTTCAGAGCTGAAATTCTTTGAGAAATGCTGTGGCAGGGAAAGGGGATATTGAGTGGGAGAGGACAAGGAGTGTGGTTTTAAGAACTCTCTTCTTTTTTCCCATTTTCCTTCACATCACTCTCCTCTCTGTAAAAATGTAATTTTTTATGGAAAACTTTACAACATACTAAGTAAAGAAGTGTCCTGGGACTTCTTTAGTACTGAAAACTGATCTATAAGAGATAAGCTTGTCTTAGATGAATATTTAGAAAACAATTTTAAGAACTCTTACGTACAAACAGTATTTTTTTGTCAGGACACCTTTATTTTGAAAGGCAATGGTTCTGGACAATTTTTCCAAGCAAGCACGACAAAAGTCTTAAATAGTTTATGTGTAATTTTACGGTGAACAAAACTAATCTTACAAAATTATTATTGCCTCAATTAAATGCAAGAAAATACTGCATGAAACTAAATTGCCAAGAAAATCAATTACCAATAAACCGACAACTATTTGTATTATAATTCATCCTTTAAATAATCAAATGTTCTTCCATAAGCTTTAGCTTATTTCCCCAAAGCGTTGACATGGCATTTTGCCTTGTATTTGAAAGCTATCTTTTGCTGTTAATTTGCATTAAACAAACAACAAAAAGACAAGAAAATCAAAGGAAGTACCCCTATATAGTTTTCCTACACATCTTGAGCTGTGTGAGCAAAGCGGTTAAAACATGCAAATCCAGTTTGGAGGAAATTCGACATCTCTATTATAGATGAAAGGTAAACAAAGCAGATGAAGGATTAGTGCAATTCCAAATTTAAGATATTGCTCTCAGTGACTTATAATAAAGTGGTGTTGCATACGGTGGCATGTTTTAGATGACATTTCAATTGTACGAGCAATTTGCATTCTATCTGACATTAAATAACGTTCTTAGTATTATGAATTCCAGCAGCATCCTCATCTCCACAGCATAAAGATATGAACGATGAGGCACATCTTAATCAAGGGAGTAAGTTTTCCTGTCAATCTGAAATGTGAGACAAGGCAGTACCTGGGCTAAACCGCCGCCAGCAACATTATTGTGAGTTGCCCACTCCTGGCATAGTACAAATCTTCAGCTAAGGCATTCTTCTTATTAAATAAAGATCTATAACTGAACACATGTATCTGTAATATCACTACAATCCAAAGAAAATTAAAAGACAGATTATGTCCAGGATATTACATGCACCACCACAGAGCACTGCTAGAATCTGGTATGGTCTTGTTGCTAAGATACCTGGCTAATGCCACGGAAACGAGCCCCTCTTACTAATCTAGTACAATCCATGCATGCTTCCACATATTTTGGCAGGAGAAAGTAGGAGTCCACTGACAATGGTTTGGGATATTACTAGCCAGTGCTCCTGCATTTATACATTTTTTATCTCTTTCTGGTAAGCTTCGACAATCTTAGTGAAATAAGAAATGTAACACTCTGTTAACGGCATTTGGCTGCTTTATACCATTTAAAACAAGTAAGATTACTTTTTATCCTTTTGCATAGTCAATAAAAGTTGCTTAAAAAGGTAATTATTTAAGTGCCTTTGGTTGAAAAACTGTGGTGCTCCCCAAAATGATTTCCCTTAATCTTTGCGGTTTATATTGTTATATGTACAGAAATGACTGCATTTTCTCTCTCTATTGCTTTCTTCAAGGATAATGCAGTATACCAGTTTCCCTGCGTGCACACTGAATAAGAAATCAGGATGCTAAAATGAAATACTTTATTTATTTATTTTTAAAGTTTTTAAACATCTTTATTGGAGTATAATTACTTTACAATCGTTGGTTAGTTTCTGCTTTATGACAAAGTGAATCAGCTAGACATATATATAAATGACTTGCAAACCTATGATGCATAAACTGGTTTGCAGTGCTAAATGTTTCCAAAGATTTTCGTTTTGTTCATTTAAGAAAAATATATATGTAGAGAGAAGATTAAAAGCTGTTTCATGCATGACAATAATGCATAAAATTCTAAAGTGAAAAATACTGTGAGGCTTTCCTTGTATGGAATGCAAATGTCCTTTCCACCTCCAGGTGTCTTTGTTTTTTTTTTTTAAACAATCTGGGTTTGTTAAAGCAAACTAAACAAAGATTCCTACTAAGAAATCAAACAATTTTTTTTAACATAAGTGTGTCCCTCCTCCGTAGTGCAATATGATCCTCAGAGCATCGGTGACGGTAGTTCCATTGAGCTCAAGTTATGATAACAATAACTTTTGCAGATGTTCATGGCTGTCAAATATTATTCACTAAAATGTCAGAAGATGTGATAAAAAGTTAAACCAGAAAAATTATTCTAAAGTAATTGGTTCAAGTCAAGAAGGCAAGGGAAGGTCAAACATTAATCCCTATCCATAAACAGTGAATGAACCATAGAGAAATCACAGCCATATTGATTTTTTAGGAGGAAACAATTGTATACTGTATTGGTGGGCACGCAGATAAAGTGGATGCTTATACATGTCCTGGTGTGCAAATTTATAGTTGCACATCAAAGCTGCTCAGTGATTTAAACAAAAGTTTTTCTTCAGATTTACCGGATTTTTGACTCAGGTTTGCTTTCTTATCAAAAGAGACTTAGCCCATCTTTGATGACAATAAATTATACCTCGATTACCTTAAGTTTATTTTATTCACCCTCTTTTCTGTTTTCCACTCCGTAGATTCACAAGGTCATGTGGAAGGGTTATTTGACCAGAAACCATGGGGACTTCATGGATTTAGAATTCCATTTGCAACGTTATGACAACAGCTCATCATGGTAGCTGCCCTTATTAGTGGTAAAAATAAATATCACAACGATCATTATGTTCCAGAGAGCATCTAGAAAATGTATACACAGGTGTAGGTTTTTGATTCATGTGCTTCCTCTATTTTGAGCCCCTCGGGACATTGTTGCCACTAAAATTATTTCTAAATTACTGCCTAAGAGCAGTATACAAGGGTAGCTGTATTATAAAACAGGAGACTGTCCATGACAAAGAAGAAATAAATCAATAACAGGTGCAAGTATCTCAGAAACCGTTACTTCAACATAAATTGTCCCTGTAAGAAGGACAGAAAAATGTTTTTACAAACCTTTTACTTTTTTCAATTCTCACTGGAATCCCATGTCAGAAGAGAAAAAGGCTGTTTGCTTAGAATAAAGTGTCTCAGCATCTACGTGGACCTGACAGTAATGGCAAAGCATGGTGCCGATCAATACCCATCTTCTTCATTCCTGAAGTAATAACTTGCAATAGGAAAATCTATTTACTTTTACTTACCTTTATTTTATTTCATTTTGCTTTAAAGAAGTTCATTCCAGAGGGAGGGTTTACCTTGCAAACAGCAGTTAACAAACTGATGATTTAACTAAAGACTCTGGGCCAGGAGGGGCGTTACCATCACTGTACCTGTGTGTTAATGTTAAGAAGAAACATATTTTTGGGGGGATTCTAAATTTGTTATTCAAATTAATGATCACTAAAAGGGCTCACAGCTGCTTATCTGGAACGTATATCAACCAGGTCATTCAGAAACAAGGGTCAGCATTCACATTCTTACATGTAGGGCTTCTTGAATAGTTCACATTCCATTTGCAGAAGACACTGTATGCTACTGTATGATAAGTAAAATATCATTGGATAAGGATTCTAAAAGGAAACCTCAAAATCTTTCTTGGAAAGTCCTGGAGTTTCATACATCGTATGAAAACTATTGTTAGGGAAGATCATGCATTCTCCAACCAGATCTGCAATAGAGAGGGAGGTTTCACCCCCAAATTATCACAACAGTCATTATTTTAAATTGCACTTCAAAATGAAGTGCTCAACGTATATGAGTATAAGCACTGAAATAAAACATTGTTCAATGTTTGAAACATTTCCTCTTATCTTTATTTCTTCTATCTCCCTTTCATCCCTGTAGCTGTTTTATAATTATGATAGATTTGTGTTTCTATTGAGCTAGAATTGGTTTAAAAGTTATGGGGAAGAGATATGGGAACATACGTATATGTATAACTGATTCACTTTGTTGTGAAGCAGAAACTGGCATACCATTGTAAAGCAATTATACTCCAATAAAGATGTAAAAAAAAAAAAAGTTATGGGGTTTTTGTTTCCTAAACCCATTTGTTTTACAGATTATCTTTTTCAAGGGAATGGAAATTGAGATTTGAAATCTCAGACATATAATAGCATTTAGTGACGATTCTTATCAGTGACTCCACTGAGTGATTTTTATCCTAATAATTTTTACTTTTGAAACTGTAATTAAAAGCCACTGCAATTTGATATGTATAAAAATTGTTGTAATTGTCTATAGAACTCTGGAATTGACATCCTGAAAAACAAATATTTTTATCAACATTTAGACTATAATTTTTTCCTTTAATCTCTCTGAATCAAAAAGGAAATTTAAAAATTATTCACACACCTATGCACACACAGTAATTTCAGACCAACTAGGAATATTAGATAACCTTTTGATACTAGAAATGGTTGCTCAAAAACATTGATATTAATATCAATAGCAACTTAAAGTTTGAGAATAACAGGAATTAATTAAATAGCAACCTGAGACTACTAATTCTCATTGTGAATTTTTAAATTAATAATTGGTAATTAATTTTAACTCAAAAGGAGTAATAAAAACACATTTCTGAATTCTAGGTTCATACATAAATCTCAGAACACTCAGTGTGTATATTTGTAACTAAGAAAGGAGATCACTGGTATTAAATCCTGCTTAAATCAACGGCAAGATGGGAAATAAATTAGAGGCCGTACTCTCCTTAGAATTTCTAAGAAAACATGTATTAAAATAGATGTAATCTAGCAAGAGAATTAATTGCAAATAAAGTAAAATATACTGAATGATAAGGATGAATTACATTTCACTTCTAATATCGAAGCATTCATTACTAAGAGGATACCAGTGAAGAAAAAAATGCTTGTATGCTTTACTCATTTTATATCTGCACCAGACGTAGAGGATCACTTTTTACACGGAGGTGATTAGGCTTTCACTCTGATGAACTTCTCTGTAAGCGTTTTCATGTGTGTGCATGTGTACCAGGAAAATAATACATGAGACAGCTTTGTATATTGTTGAAACACAAACGACAGATATTCCATTTAAGTAGGGACCCCAATAAATCTAAAGAAAAGCCATTGACAATTTTATAAAAAAACATAGTTTCACTTGTTAAAAGGCACCAGGGGATTAGGAAAAATATTCAAGGTCTTAAAGGTTTTAGAGAGCTATTTGTTGTTGTTCTCAGTGACAGTAATTTTTATTCATTGGTTTGTTTGCAACATATCTTGTTGTAGAATTTCATCCACTATTTCATGTTGTATATGTTGACATGAACATATGCCTCAAAAAGTTACTATATTTATTTTAACATAATCACTATCTGTAATAAACACATAATAATATACATAATTAAACATACGCATTTTAAAGAAGTATTTTTATAGGCTTAGTCCCATAAGGAATAGACATTATTGAAAATACAAACAAATATTTGGGAAAGACGTAAAATTTAAGAAATCATACATTTAAATCTCAAACTTAAGGCAAGTAAGCGCCGTTACTGATCCCTCAAACAAAACTCATTTTAATATTCCAATTAAAATTAAGTATCTGCAAATGCAATTGTGTTACCAATAAGTAATCAAATCGTGTTTATTGCATAAGTAAAAGAGAGAAGATAACTGTGTACTTAATTATATTTTCAGCTCTGAGGCCGACGTGAAGGCAAGTACATTCCTCTCACCTGTTCACTTTGTTGTATAAAATTAGAACTCTTAAAATCTTGAATATTTTGATGCTTGCATCATTGAGAAGAAAGTCCCAGTATGTGAAAGGCACTGCATTTGTGAGTTGAGTTTCCTTTTTTCCTGTGAAGGACTGTCACGACCCACAGTATACTAAGACTGAGGCCTTTCAAGAGGAGGCAGGACAAAGACACTCACGCGGCCACAACCTCTACACACATTTTACAAAATACAGACGCAGAAAGTTACACTTTATTTGGAGAAATTACATTAAACTGTTCTCATTTGGAAGTTATTATCATGCAGAAAATTTCAGGTGATCTTTTTTTATAAAGAACATCAAATAAAACACTCTATCTTTTAAAATAGACATTAAAAATAAATATTCAGGGGAATCTAGAAAGCTGTAGCTATTATAAAGCCATAGAGCCCATTGAAGAAGCTCAATAAATATTTGTTTCTGATTTATTTGTTTCATATATATATAATATATATATATGTTTTGTGTGTGTGTGTGCATCTGTGTACATGTCTGTCTGTGTGTATCACAATTACACAACTAACTAGGGCCATGTGATTGCAGACAAACATGGATCACACTTTGTGTTACTTCACAGGGTCATTTTATAGATTGCTCTCCCCAATTCTTCATTTCCTAAGGTTTTAAAGAAGGTTTGCATGGTTTTGCATGGTTTGTGCCCCCCTTTTAGATCCCAACAAAAGACATGGCCATAATTAGGCATTCTAAGCCATAATCATAGGACCAAAATCACACAGGGTTGTAACAAACACATGGGCACAAAGGCAACTTGGTTGGCTCAGATTTTACCAGGCACCTCCATAGCTGCATTAGTTGCTTTTATTTTTTGCTAGACAGATGTACCTTATCTCTATTTTAGAAACCTCTAGAGCTTTATACCTGAATTCCCTCAGATCTGGAAATCTGGACCCCAAATGAAGAAAACTGGTTTATGTACACACTCAAAATTGTTCAATAGTTGATTAAAGTTTGGGTGATGCAAGAGTAATAGACTTGCAACAATAGAGTTGCTAATCTGTGTGAAGTAGTGGCATACATATGCCTCTTTTTATTCTACATGACTTAGCAGTAGTAAAAGTCTTAAATATCACAGTCATTGATGTTCATCTAAATCGCTAGTTTCCATCACTTAGCACATTACTTTGATTTGGCTATGTTTATAAAAAGGCTGTGTGTGTATGTGTGTGTGTTGAATTTCTGAATTTCTAAATTCATTAGCATCAATGACTTTTTTTTTTTTTACAGAAAAATACAACTCTACCTAGTTCAAAGTCATAGATAGAGACGATTTCAGAAATGTAAAGCAGCCAGCAAATGATGGGGTAAATAGTACAAGAGTAGCTACATTAGTCTTCCCATCTTACATGCAGGAGCTCAAAAAACGCTGTTGGACACAGTGCTTTATTCGAAGAGGTTTCACACATGCATTTTTAATCAGGATTATATTTCACAGAGATCTGTCACCGCTCACAAGTGCAGCCGGCCGGTCCTCCTTGAAATGTATCAGCTCTCAGTCTCAGCCCTGAACTAGTTTTTCTTTGTACAAATCTGGACTTGGTGATCCACAAGGTGGTGTTTTTCTTAAAAGGAAAAAAATAATCCCTTAGAATTGCTTAGGACCCCCATGCACATTGTTTTTAGTTCAAACATACAACTGCTTTAACTTGGAACTGTCTTCTAAGTCACTCTCTCTGCTAAGTTAAGAGTCTAAACATTTGGCTTTAAAGTATTTGCTAAACCAAGAAGATCTAGTCAGTGGTTATTTTATATTCCATTATTTGCATAAATTTTTGTGTAGAGTTATTCTTACATTTTTCTTGTATTCTTGATCTATTGTATTATTAATCTATTCCCTCCTATAATGATGATTAAGATGACATAATAAACAAAATATAATAAAAAAATGTTTATGAGTATCTTTCTCCAATGTGCTTTAAATATTAGACATATTATGTGACTATACTATAAATGTATGTTCTTATCTATGTCTATAAAATATCCTATAGAAATTTATAAATGCAGAGAAACAAAAGTCTGTGTGTTGGGGGATATATATATATATATATATACTTAACACTGCCTAAGGTAACAAAATGGATATAAAAGCCAAAAGAGGAGGTTAAAGGTCATAGTTACTATTGAAATAAATTTGAAATTATATTATAATTATTAATTATATTTTAAATGATCTATTTTAAAATGCCTATATTTTAAAAACTTTAGCTTATTAATAACAAACATACACTCTCAAATGTTCAAGTCAATAGAGGAATAGAGAAGATTTTTTTAAAAGCTTAAGTTTGCATATGGCATGTTTAATGTCTAACAAACCCAACACATTACACCACTAGGGACTAAAACGTGTCTCAAAATACATTTCAAAGAGTATGTAGCAGGAATTTTTTTAGTTTCAAAGATCTCTAATATTTGTGAAAATGCAAAAGAATAAAGCCAGTTTAAAATCTGGCACTAGGTTGAGAACTACTACGTATCAGCATATGTCCAGAAAAATAGGCCAAAACCTATTGTACAGGAACATTGATGTGAAGTAACCATATCTATATGTTGTCAAGCAACTGGTCATAAAAGCACTGAATAAAAGGGCATTTGAAATTGGATAGTTCTGAAAATACCACAGCTGATTTTTTATATTCTCTGACAGTTAAGAATGAAAAGACTTTCAGACAAAGATTTTAGACACTCCCTGTGATACCTGACTTCCCCAAAGTTGATGCATAAGATTACCAGAAGTCTGGAAAAAGTCAGTATTAAGCCATTTGATTCTCAGTTGCTTCATATTCATAAAATTACTATATTACTCTCCATCATCATCATAAACACCGTACATTTTAACATCTGACAAAGCATTTAAAAACCCAGAGCTTACATCTACAAAACGGGGATAAAGAAAGGCAGCCTAGAATACTACACAGAGTCCTGTTTAGAAACATTACATTTTTAATAGTTAAGGCTTTATTTAACTTTACCACAATCAGAAGGTTTGGGAAATAAATTTCAAAATTCGATTGCATCGAATTAGCAGCACAAATAAAAATGACTCAAAATTTTCAGGAGCTTAAAAGATAAAATTGTCTTTCAGATCCAAATTGTTGTCTAGTTTAAGTACAAGGAAAAAGAAGGTATTAAAGCAATCATACTTTTTTTATCCATTGCTTTAGCATTTAGTTAACAAGGAATCTGTGGCTTTAGAGTTTCTTAGCCAACAGCCTTGTACAGCACATTTATATTCCCCAAATGGTTTCATGTTTCCAAAGTGAAATTTTAGAGGGTATTAGTTTAAAATATTTATCTCTCCATTTAGGAAAATCTCTCTCTGTAGTCTGGGGGAAAAAAGGACTTTATAAATGACTTTTCCCTTGGCAAACATTAATGTTTAAGATACATGATAAAGAATAAAGGTAGTAAAATGAAATCATTTAAAACATGTCATAAAAAATAAATTTCACACAACCTAAAAGAGTGTCATTACAGAAGATTGATCAAGAATATAGTTTTACATTTTTCTTAAGAAGGACAAACTTAAATTTTCTAGATCTTATTGAAAACAGAAAGATCTTAATTCCTGTATGTTTATAATTGTTTGTTTTTTAATGTACACAATGATCTTTAAAGAGGATAAAAAGCATTTTTAATTTATATACATACATTTTCCTGCTATCATAAAGAGAGAAATAAGTTTGAAGCCAAAATATCTGTATGTGAATCTTCCTTTTACAACTTGCGCTTAATTCCTGAAATGGCACTTCCTCATCTGAAAAGTGGGAATTAATTCTGTCTTGATTCACCTGTCTCAGAAGTTTGTGAGAATTACAGATAACTACCCTCACCATGATCAGAACACTTTTGGTGTTTCTGGAGCACATGGGCTCCCTATTTAATAAATTCAACCTCAAAGGAATGAGGTCGGTGTCTCCTTATTACATTTCCCTATTCTTAACAAGTGTCACCAGAAAATATCATATTTATTTATTCATATGTCTATCCATCGTCTCCCTTTGGTAGAATGGAAGATTGTTATGGGCAGTGACTTTGTCTTTTTTTCATCACTGTAACCCCAGTGTCTGAATCAGTACCTGGTACATCAAAGATGGTCCAATATTTGTTGCTGATCTAATTATATAAAAGCTATGTGTTCAAATAAACATGTAAGAATACAGGCTTCTGCCACCTTGCCCCAGCAGATCTGTATGCCAATGGATATCTCAGGGGTAGGTGACATGATGATCTGATCAATAAACATGACTCAATTAAATATATTAGTTTTATAACTACTAAATACAAGTAGTTTTCCATTGACCAAGGGCTTTTCCACAGTCTACATGACCTGATACTCTTAACAGCAGGTCTGTAACATCTGTATTATTCTGTTTATGCAGGACACAACTGATGTCATTGTTCACATCAGAGACCATACTATTCATTGTCTCATCCCCCTTTTACCTTTTTTCCTGCTTTGTTTCTGTAATTGTCTCTTCCTCTCCCACATCATGATTCCCACAAGCACACAAATATTTTGTAATATTACCCATCTGAAAACAAGCCTTCTTTTGATCCATCGTCAACTGCAGCTACCACTCCACTTCATCCACTTCATTACAACTCTTTCCAATCTCTCCTCACTCCTACTCTCAAGGATTGTCCATTGGTTCTCCCTACTTCCAATCTTCCCATTCCCCCCTCAACTGACTTCAGTCAAGTTTTCAACTCTACCATTTCACTGAAACCCCTTTCACCAAAGTCATCAATGATGTCCATACTTACAAATCCAATGGCATTAAGTCAGTCTTCATCTAACTTAATCTCTTAGTGGCATTTAACAACTGACCGATCATGTTCACTTTTTTTTTTTTTTTTTTTTTTTTTTTTTTTTGCGGTACGCGGGCCTCTCACCGTTGTGGCATCACCCGCCGCAGAGCACAGGCTCCGGACGCGCAGGCTCAGCGACCATGGCTCACAGGCCCAGCTGCTCCGCGGCATGTGGGATCCTCCCGGACTGGGGCACGAACCCGCGTCCCCTGCATCGGCAGGCAGACTCTCAACCACTGCGCCACCAGGGAAGCCCACGTTCACTTTTTTTAAGGCATTTTCTTTATTCGGCTTTAAGGAAATCACTGCACACATTTTCTCAGCCTCCATCGATGGATACATCTCCTTTCCTGTTCTCTAACTGCTGGAGTAAGCCAAGCTCAGCTCTTTAACCTCTTCTCTCCTCTATTTCCCTGGTCCCTAGATGGTTAACTGCAATCATATGGCTTAAAGCACCAACTATAAACACAAGACTCCCTAAAAAGAGATGCAGGGAGTCTTCTATCCTACCTCTTCTCTTAATTCTACCCATATACCTCAAGTAACATGGTTAAAGGCATCTCAAACTTAATATAACAAAATTGAACTCTTGATTTTTCCCCCCAAACCCGTTCTTTCTGTGAATTTTTGTATCCCAGTAAATGACACCAATATCCTGCCAATTACTCTTGAAAACAAGCAAGTACATAAACAAACTTGGGTGTCATCCTTGATGCCTATTTTGCATATCTTGCAGCTAGTCCATCAACAAATTCTATCAGCTCCATCTTCAAATTATAACCAGAGTCCAATCATGTCTCATCATATCTCAGGCGAGATGTATCATCTCTTGCCTGAACTACTAGTATAGCTTCAAACTGTTCATTTGGCTTCCACTTTCGTCTCCCTGTGGTCTCTCTATATTTAGAACCCAAATCAAGTTGTATCACTCATTGGGACCAACCAATGTCTTTCCATCACACTTAGAATACAACTTAAAGATCCACGGTTCTACATCATCTACCCTTCAGCCTCACTTTCCTAATTCTATCTCCTACCACTTTCCCCATACCTCTTTGGGCTTCTGCTCTTCCTCAAGGCTGCTGATCACACTCTTACATAAGTCTTTGTATTTACTTTTCCCGCTGCATGAAATACTCTTTCCTAAATATTCTTTTTGGCACGTTCCCTTAATTCATTTGGTCTCAGCTCAAAGCCATTATTAACTGTTTATTTTCTGATACTAAAATGTAAACTCTATGAGGGCAAAGATTGTTTCTGACATTTTCCCTTATGTATCCCTTACACCTAATACAGTGCTTGACATAGAGTATGGCCTCCATATATTTGGAAGGATGGAAGGAAGAAAAAAAGGGAGGGAGGAAGGAAGGAAGGAAGGAAGAAAGGAAAAAAAGAAGGAAAACAGGAAGGAAATAGAAGAGGGAGGGAAGAATTAAGATGACTTGGAGGTTGATTTTTTTTCAGTTATGTAATCACAAAGGTAACTCTAATGCACCAAACATTATCTGTATGATTGCCGACAAATTAAATGGATGGAACTGGACGGAGTGCAAATAGAAAATAGCTTTTTTTTTCTTCCACCACTATCTCCAAGATGTTCTTCCAAATCTCTTACCATGGCTATGTTTCTGGTATATGCCAGTAGCTATCCAGGCATTTCCAGCTAAAACAATAATCATTTTGGAAATTAAGATTCACTTTAGATTTTTAGAATTTTAAATGAATTTAATTTAAAACTTGAATCTCCAGTCCAAATCCTCTCCCCTCACCCCAGCTCCGGCCTGAGCAGTGGCTCTGGGAAAAGAAAATGCAGCTATTTTTTTGTATTTAATTGTCTTCTCTCCTTCCCAGTTCTGAGTATTCCAAGGCTGAGGAGGATTTTTAAGAAAGGGGAGAAAATGAATTTTCATTTAGTTGGTGCCGTTTGTAGCTTTTCTTGGCTAATACTGGCCAGCACTGCCGTGACAGGCATCCAAAAGCTGGTCTTTCAAGAAGCACATGTGGGGTTTCCTTGGGAGGACCGTGGAGAACATTTATGCTGAATATCTCAGTAACATATAAGTGCATCTTTTAGGAAATTAAAGCTGAAATGTGTGTACTTGGGCCAGAATAAGAAGGGTGGCAGATGTCGGAGGGCTAAGGGCACCACCTCATTAAGAAGGGAGGATTGCAGGACAGATGAAGCCGTCAATGATATCACAAGCTGCCAAGATAACAAATAAGAAAAAGACTAAGAAGTGCCTATTGGAGTGAGCATGAAGAGACCTTCGATGACTGGCAAAGCAGTCTTAGTGATCGCCTCAAAATCATAGTGTGCCAAGGAAGAAAGTGGAGAATGAGGAAGTGCAGTGAGAGCACAGGTGATGTTCTCATTAAGTTGGACCATTAGTGGAAGAGAGAAATAGGATGATTCAGAAAAGATGAGGAAGATTTGAGCATGGTAAAAATCCGAGAAGGAGGAGCCAATAGGAAGAGATTGTTGATCTAGGAGAAGAAGATAATCCATAAATCATGTTCACCTAGAGAGTGGAAAACATGGGATCTAGGGCACAGATGGAGGGAAGAGCCCTAGTTGGGTGTCAACAATGTCACTTCTTCCATTTTAAGAAAAGGGAAAAAGGAAAGACTAAATGTAGATGCAAATAAATGTGTAACTTGGCTGGAAGGCAGCTGAAGAACTCATATTCTCTCTATTATCACCACTTTAATATCTTCACTCTCATTTCTTAGAGAAAGTGTCATATTCCATCCCAAGGCTGCTATTGAGTAGACCCAAAACATTCTGATGACTTCCCATTTGCGCTAAAAAGAACAAGTAAGGAATAAGTCAAACTACAACATGTTGGAGGCTGGGACAAAGTAACTGTGACAGAAAGGCTGTCCCGCTAGCTCCAACACCCCCCTCACCCCAGAGAGGCCTCAGATGTCATTTAATATGAACCACAAGACAGCTTATCAAACTCTAATCCAATCTAACACAATATTGCTATTCAAGTGTTCCTATCCATGGATTGGCTGGAGTCCGAGAGGCTGTTCTGACGGTCAACTATACTTTTGTGGTCAGAATGAAAGGTTGTGAAAGCAGGATTAGGGAGTATCAGTCCAGGGGGTCCCCACATTAATATGCACAAGTCACCTAGGGAATTTGTTAACGTGTATATTCCCTGCCCACACCCCGCCAACACACATTCTGATTTAAGCAAACCTAGGGCAGGGCCCTGATACTTCCACTTTTTAGAGTCCGCCCATGTGATTCAAGTGTAGGTGTTTCAGCCTTAAGCAAGGTCTAGTAATAAAGAGCAGAAAAATGTGGGAAGAAAGCAGGCCAACTCATCCAAATACTCAGCTCACCTTTCTAGGCCCTAGGCTAGGTTCTAGTACACATTTACGAAAAGTAGAAGAAAAAAAAAGATACTGCAGACCCAAGTAGCAGGGCCAATAGATCGGAAATCATAACCAGTTAAAGAAAAATAAAACTAATCTACAATATATAACAACAACAATTAAAAGTTTTCATAGCACACTTGGGGAAAGGAGCAATATTACAATACTTTAAGGAACATATAGAGACAAAAAATCCTACAAATATATATGACAATTTCTAGACCAATACCCAAAACAGTAAAATCAGGGAATTTGTTTGGTAACACTTGTATCCTAGAATAGCTGAAAATGACATTTATTGCAGATTTTTAAAAACAAAATATATTCTCTTCTGTTTGGAATAATATAGACTAGTCCATCTAAAAAGAGAACTAAACAATCTCTAGTGGCACCCTATAAACTATGAATTATAAGAAATAAATATTTAATTTTTAAATATTTATTATATTACCAAATAATACAGAAAGCTGATTTTTTTCTCATGTCTTCTAAGAATAAATAGCTACAAAACTAGCATCTAGAACAAGTCTATGCCTGTTTTAAGTCAACAAACAAGCAGTCATGAGTATATTTACATCATAAATGCCACAGATATTCTATTTTGGTAAAAGCATAAAACTTATCTTTTCCTGCAAAGCACTTTATGTAAAGATAAAAACATACTTCTGCTCTGTTCCTAAATCTCACTATACTAATTTAATTCTCATTTTCTTTTCATTGCCATCAATATCAACCTCATCAACTCATTAAAAAACACTATTAATACCTGACCTGGGAACTGTGCTGAGGAGCATACAAAGTGCTCTGAGCTTCCAGATTAAACAAATAATTATACAAATGCACTTCAGTGCACATTTATCAGCATAAAATCTGCATGAGAATAAAATAGCCAAGGAAGCCAAAGTTATACATTTCTAAACACAAATACATCACCTGAGTTAAAAAGAAGAGGCTTAATGAAAATAAACAGAGCCTTAAAAGAGAGTTTGAAAGCCTAAATGCCGCTTCGGACAAGTTGTGACTTTTCAGTATCACAGAGGCATTACATCAAAAATGACTACACTCTTACCAAATGGACGGGACCACATCGAAATAAGCCCCTCTCTTTAAGAAACATATTTAAGTGGGAAAGTTAGCATCATTTCCACAAACATCAAAATCCTGAACATTTTCTGTACTGTGTTCCCTGTATTGCATTTAGTTCACTTTTCTAGGAAGGTTCTGTGAACAGGGAGAAAAAGATAATATAGTGAAATCCTGAAATGTGTAAATTTTACCCTTGGGAATTCAGACCATGTCAAAAATAAAGACTCTGAAAAGCAAAGTAATAATAATAATGGAAAATATATGAAAAAGAAATATATGTATAACTGAATCACTTTTGCTGTGCAGTAGAAATTAACATAACATTGTAAATCAACTATACTTCAATAAAAGTTTTTAAAAATTTTTGTTAAATAATAATAATAAACTCTACAGACCAGTGCAATGCATCTTCCCCCTTGACACAAGTGTGGAGAGCCTGTCACTAGGACTACACATATGTGAGAGTTTATAGAAGAGACATGGGGCAAACTTACCCAAGTATCAGAGATCCTAATGAACATCTAGTCCAATGGTCCAGAGCACTATTCCACCTAAGATACCTTTTGGTTCACTCTCCCACCACCACCAAATTCCTGTGTTGCCCTCCACAGCTAGTCAAACTTGATTAGCAAAAGACCACACATAAAGATGAACAAAAGATAATGTATACAATGTAGATTACCCCAGTTACCAAATTTTTAATGTCTACATTTTCATTATGCTGCACAATTTTACAATGTGTAAATGTACAATTTCCATGATGCTTTTTGAAACGCTGACTATACCCAATGGAATAAAGATTTCACCTTTGCTTGTAGTGCAAATATCTGCATGCCGGGTTCTTACCAGAGAACGCAGTTAGTGATTGCATCACTGGTTTTCAGAAGTCTGGAATTCTGAAATCCAAAATGCTTTTTTTTTTTTAAATGCAAAAAGGCTCACTTTGTGTGTGTGGTACTGTTCCTTTTGGTGTTTAAAAATTGCCTCAAATCAGAATAATTTATGCTTAAGGTAGACCTAGAGAATTACAGCTGCTTAAGAGTTGAACAAAGTTGCAGTCATTTTGAAAGTATTCCGACCACTTCCCGTTAGGTTTAAAACTCTTCCAAGGTGTGTTATGTTAACTACCTTTTCTTGGCTTACTAGTAAATTTGAAAATGTTTTCTATGTTAATTAGTCTTTTGTATTTTCTCCAGAACTGGTTTAGGCACGTATCTTCCAGAAGATCCTGATAGAGTCCTAATAGAATTGGAGGCAGGAAGGAAGAATTTTCTGGAGAATGAAAAATAGCCGGGTAGGAAAATTAGAGGATGAGTGGAGGAAAGAATGGGCAGGGTGTTAGCAGGGCCAATTCCCTGCCCTTCCTCTGATCTAGATTTCCTTCTCTCCCTTTGCCGTGTTTTCCTCCAGGCAGGGCCAGCTCTCTTCTCTAAAGCCCTTGTTACTTTCCTCTGGGATAATGTAATTTAATCAGAACCTTTCCCCCTAGCTCAGTGGGACCTCACACCTGGCACTCGCTTCTCTCTCAAGTGGAGCAGGTATCTAAAGACAGAGTGTAGTGAAAGTTGGTAAACATCTCTTTCTTTAAAAACTGATTCACTTTGCTGTACAGCAGAAACCAACATAACATTGTAAAAACTATACTCCTCCAATAAAAAGTATACTCCTCCAATAAAAATTAATTTAAAAAAAAAGAAAGGGAAAACAAAATATTGGAATTTAATACTGACAATCAAGACTGTCATTTTGCTCCAATATTGCAACCACTAAATATAAAATTAAATTCTCCCATGTTCAATT
Source organism: Tursiops truncatus (assembly GCF_011762595.2). NCBI lineage: Eukaryota > Metazoa > Chordata > Mammalia > Artiodactyla > Delphinidae > Tursiops > Tursiops truncatus. The sequence continues at coordinate 28,998,891 of NC_047038.1, forward strand.
CTTCTCTTGGGACATTACCAAAACAATATGTTGCCCAACCATTTTTTTTTCATTTTTCCACCCATTCTCATAGTTCTAAAACCTAAATTCTTTCCTTGGATTAAGCCAGAAAGCACTTCCCTCACACAGATGTTATACAATACTTTGTATTAATTGCTCTTACTGAATTGTGTTTTCACACTCTGTCCTGGGTTTCCATTGAGGATCTTCAAAAGAAGTAGTTACTTAAATAATAATGGTATCCTATGGAAATATACACGAGTGGTAAAAGCCTGCATAGGAATGAAGTTCCCTAACCTCCCAGTAGTGATTACCTTCAAGGAGGGAGGCAGGGGACAGTGAGTGGAGAAGAAATGTAAATATATCTATAATGTTTTATTTCTTCATTGAAAGAGAGACATAAAACATATTTGAAAAGATATGAAAAATATCTTTCATAAAAATATGCGAACTGGATTACATTTTCTACAATATTTTTCTAAATATTTGGAATTTGGAATCCAAAACTTAAACTTATGAAGAAGACCACACAAAACTCCTTAAATTTATTTGAGGAAGTTATTGGCAATATTGTTCTCTAGCAGCACTTCTCAAGCTTTAATGTGCATGTAAATCACTTGGGAATCGAGTCAAAATGCGGATTTGACTGTAGTAATTAGGGGTGAGGCCTGAGATTTCACATGTCTGACAAGCTCCTATTGATATTGGCCCAAGAACCACAATACGAGTAGCAAATATTCACAGTCCACCAGTTTCACTTTTTGATGAATTCATGAAAAAATTTTCTCAGTTCCAGGAAAAGCTACGTTTAGCCTCAGTAACTGGTTGACCCTTCCCTTGTAAATGATGTAAATTTTGTTTCACTCTTGACCCCACCCACTAGGAAGCTCACAGATAAATCTGTTACCTATCCCGGGAACTGCACAGGACTATATGACACACTTTTTTATGAACTAATTTACTCTGGCTTTATTTTATACCAACCTGTGTTTCTCTTTTGGCATAATTCTTACACCTATACATTTTATTCCACTGTTATATATCTCTTCTGGTAAACTGTTTCAAATCCTCTCAGTAATGAGGTTTGGCGTATTTAATTCACAACTTGGAGGCCACTGTTTTGAAGGAGCTCACAGTGTTGAGAGGAAGAGTGACATACTCAAAATTTAGATGGGCTGTATAAATCTATATAGGATCTATAGGATGGAGTTAGAACTCTGCTTGGGAGTACCTGGAATGTTACTATTGATAATATCACCCTTATCATTAATATTCACAGTCACATTAATGATAGCAACCACTGATTGAACGTCTACCAGATGCCTAATACTGGCTGGGTATGTCATCTCATTCACCTCTTTTACCATTTATCACATGTAATCCTACCCAAAAAGTTTGTGAAGCGCATATTATCATTGAATTTTAAAGGTTCATCAAGATTACTTATGCACTATATCAGGGCAGATCCAGGTTTAAAAACCACACATGGTTGGGCTTCCCTGGTGGCGCAGTGGTTGAGAGTCCGCCTGCCGATGCAGGGGACACGGGTTCGTGCCCCGGTCCAGGAAGATCCCACATGCCGCGGAGCAGCTGGGCCCGTGAGCCATGGCCGCTGAGCCTGCGCGTCCGGAGCCTGTGCTCCGCAACGGGAGAGGCCACAACAGTGAGAGGCCCGCGTACCGCAAAAAAAAAAAAAAAACACACATGGTTGACTCCAAGAGCCACGTTCTCATGTTAAACATGATGCCTCCACAGGCTTCACAGAGAAGAACATGTTTAATCTGAGACTTAAAGGCTAAGAAAGGAAGTTCAACTTTTCCAAGCAGACTAAGCAGGGATGGAGAGGGCGGAGGGAGAAGTTTTTCCAGATGAAGGGAACAGCATGGGCAAACATGGAGAGATGTGAAAATGCTGAATGTATTTAGGGATTGGCTAGAGGTTCAGAACAGCTGCATCTGGGCCCTGTACTGGGGAGAAAGACAGAGGAGGCAGGGGTCAGACTTCAAAGAGACTTGTATACCTTGCAAAGGCACTCTGTAGGCAGTGGAAAAATAGAGGAAGATGTTAGGCAAGAAGATTATATTTTTTTCATATCACTTTCATGGTGGTGTAGAAGATGGATTAGAAGAGAACAAGGATGGAGGAAGGGAGAAGACTTAGAAGGAAGGGCCAATGACTTGAGAAAGGATCTTATTTGAAAGGTTTTCAGAAAGTAGACTCTTCAAGGCTTGGTAACAGTTAAATATTCAGAATGAACAAGAGAGAAAGGCTGGGGTTTAATCCACTACCCATATCCCTGGCTTGATAAACTGACTAGATAGTAATAAGGGACAAAGCGGGATAGGTCAAGATGGATATGGGACACATCAACAGAAATGTGGATGTGCAGGGTTGGAGCCAGACGAGAGAGATGAGGCATCAACTGTGCAGTCATTGAAACTACAGGAATGAAAGACATAGCTCAGCAGGAATGCATATAATATGAGAAAGAGCCAAAGAAACACCAATATTTAAGACACAGCCTGAAAAATGAAAGCTTGAAAAGTACACTGAGAAAGAGCAGAATGGTGGAAGATCTGAAGAAAATCACAACACAGGAACCAAATATGGGTAGAGTTTAAAGAGGAAAAATTCAATAATATTAAATATATTGAGGGACCAAGTAGGATAATGATTAAAAGTTTTCTCTGATTCTAAAATTAGAGTGTAATCCTTACCTTAAATAAGATTCAGCGAAGTAATGGGAAGACTGCAGTGTGTAGAGATGAAACATGGAGATAGCAAGGGCAGACTACACTTTGAAGAATCTTGGCTGAAAAGACAAGAATCTGGGGTGACCCCAGTAGCACTCCTGGTACAGGAGTAAAAATTCTTGATCTGTGTATTGATCCAGGAGTGATGGTCTGCAAGTGGTCTATGGTGAGATAATAAGGCTGGAGAGTGAGAGTAAAAAGTAATTATAATAATAGTGTTAAAGCGTTGTTTTTAAGGTCTAAGGCAAGTAGGATAATGAGTAATCCCAGAGAGGCACCAACAGACAAGGAGAAAAGTGAAGAGTTAAAGGAAGATAGTAGTGATTTCATGAAGTCAGAAAACAAGCAAAGTGGAAGGAAGATTCAGGAAGAGATAGGTGATTATGTGTTACTCTAAAAATGTAAAGTAGAGATGAAGATTTGACAATAGGAGGATGTTCAAGAAATCACAAAATCTAAGGTGGAGCAGCGGGGCTGGGTTGCTTTCGTGAAGTCAAGATGGAGGTACTGACATCCGTGAGATGGAAGAACTCTGAGATAGGTTCTCTCACGGGTTTTTCACACAAACACTGTTATTCCTCATGATCATGGAAGAGTTGAGGTCCAGGGAAGGGCTGAGTCACTTGCTAAAGTTTTTGTTTGTGGGAATGAAATCTGTGGAAAACCCCAACAAGGGGATATAGAGGGTCTATTAATAGACATGGGTTCTCATTTATTCCTATGAGGGTGGAAGTAGAATTGCCCACAAGGAAGCAGCAGGGGAGATCAGAATAATGCTGACTTCTTGCAGGTCTATATAAAATAGGTCGTGGAAGAATAAGCAGCCTTTACTTTTACCATTATAAACAGAGAGATATTCTGCAGTGTGAGATGACAGGAAGTAGGTGTTCTGTGATGCATCTGTTATCAAGTTATTGCCTCTCAGCCTTAAAACCACACTTACATGCTCTGTTTTGTGATTCTGGGGCTGGGACTCAGCAAACAACAGTTAAATTTTGCCAGCTGTTCCCCGTTAAGTTCCGACACTGGGCAGGGGGGACACCAGAGGGAGACTGGGAGGCCGGAAGAGGGACAGAGGACTTGGTCCTTCCTGTCTCTCTATCATGACCTCAGCAATCCTCTTCAACCTGGCAGTGGATATTAGTCCCAGTAGCAGAAGGTGACTTCCCATATTCCCAGTCCAGCCTCATCTTTCTGCTCAGAGACACCCCTTCCAGCCAGCCAGAGTCCCCCAAAGAGGTTGAATTCCACTTCTGCATGGCTCCTCCTCCAAGCTTCTAAACTGTAATAATCCCAACCTCTTAATATAATTCACTTGATTGAAAGTTTATATAATTTTGAGTAATTATTTTATTATTTTTAATAAATTATTTTAAATAAATGTGAATGAATTGCTTCAAAAATTTCCTGAAACTTTATTTCAATAAAACAGAAAAATACAAAGAATATGAGTATAAAGAATTTCTAACATGTTGCTAATTGTAATTTTTTTTAAAGAGAACATATTACAAATAGAGTTGAAGCCCCTTTGAACCTACCCCAGATCACATTTCCCTCTTTTCCTCCCTCTACAGAGTTAATCAGTATTCTGAAGTTGGGTTTATACATTGCATATCTGTGTTTTTTACTATGTATATATTTATCTATAAACAATATATAATGTTTTTGTTTTTTTCAAGCATTATAAAATGATATACTCTGTATGATTCTGCAACCTACATTTTCACTTATGATTAGGCTTTCTAGTTTTCTACCTGCTGATACATGCACCTCCATATCATTTATTCCAACTGATCTGTAGTATTCTGTTGCACAATTATATCACATTTTATTTAGCCAATGGTCACTGATGGAAATTTAAGATGTTACATTTTTTTCTAATTGCAAAGAGTGTTGGAATAAACATCTTTGTATATTGCCTTGTATACAAGTAGCAGGTAGAGGATTTCTTTGGTCTTCTAATCACCATCTCCATTTTCTAAACTTTTTTGAAAGTATGTGCACGCTCCAACTTACTAAAATGCCAAATATTCTTTACGGTTATTTGTTCCAAATTACATTCACACAAGCAGTGCATAGAAGTTCCCACTTGTTCATAGTTTCATCAACACTCGATATTTTCCTTTTAATTTCTGCCAACCCGATAGATATAAATAATATCTCATCATTGTAATCTACATTTCATGCCTCTAAGCATCTTTTCATCTGTTTTTTTTTTTTTTTGCTTTATTAGTTTGCCTCTCCCAGGAAATCCTTCTTGCTATCTTTTGCCCACTTTTCTATTGGGCTACAGGTCTTTTCTTTCCTGATTTATAGAAATTCTTTATATATGTTGTATGTTAACCCTTTATTACCTATATACCACACAAATATCTTCTCCCAGATTTACTTTATCTTCTCCTATTTTATAGAATCCTTTGATACGCAGAAATTTGTATTACTTAATATAATCAAATATATCAACCTTTCTCTTTATATTGTGTGTGGGTTTTGTTTTGTTTTGTTTTGTTTGGTCTTCTGCCCTGATATTGTATTTTCTCCAATATTTTCTCCTAACAGATTCAAGTCTTTGCTTTTCACATTAAGATATTAATTCATCTCAAATTTTGTTACTTTTTTTTTCCATGTGGCTAAACTACTTGCCTTACTGCCATTTTCTGAGTAATACATCATTTTGAATAATACATCAAAATATCATGAAGCAGCCCCTTTTCTAGCCCAAGTCTCCGTTTATGAAGGAGTCTCTGTCTAAGCTCTTCATTCTGGTCTGTTTGTCTACTGTTTCAGTAACACTTTATCTTGATTACTATAGCCTAATGGCACCAATACTCCCCTTTTCTTAATCTTCAGAAAGTGTCTTGGTTATTCTTTGTTCTTTTCTTTTCTGTGTGAATTTTAGGATCAGCTTGTAAGCTTCCCACAAAACCCTGTTGGAATTTTGAATGAAATTAAATCTTCAAAAGTTCCTTAACAGACATTTTCTCATCTCATTCTCCCAACAAACCCCGAAATTTCTAAATTATGTGTGCGTGCGTGCACATGTGCATGCACATGCGTGTGTGTGTGTGTGTGTGTGTTTGGTCATTTACTTATTTTTAAGACTGTGAACATCCATTTTTCCATGACTAGCACTTCACAGCCCTTGGTATGGTGATCTGCACACAAGGCTTGCTCAGTGCTTTGGTGATTTTGATCATAAAGAGGGGGAGAAAAACAAGAAGAAGGGCATGGTGAATAGAGAAAAAAGAAAAGACTCCCATATTTTCTTTACCTGAACTTGCAGTCTTTTCTCCAGTCATGATCTTTCGTCCCTCCAACTCATCGGTCTTTTATTTACATAAAATCGGGCTTTATTACACAAGTCAGAGCAGTGATGAAACTGGCTCCTCTGCTCTTGCCCTGTGTTTTTAGTTAACTTGTGTGAAGTTCTGTGATAACATAAAATTCTTTAAATTGACTCTGCTACTGTTTTTGGAAGATATGCATAGAAATATTTAAAGAATTTCCGTCTCAGAAACAGTTCAATAGAATGAGTCCCAAAAAAATGAATATCCAATTATGAACAGTACAAAATGACCAAGAAAGGAAAGATCTTCAAAAGGCACACTATTTTAAGTATTTTGGTTAGTTGAAATACCTCCTAACCACAATCTGAATTTTTCAATGCATATATCACAAAGGTTTCTTAGAAACTAGGCTTATATTTTTCTTTGCTGGAATTTTTAAATTTTTCTATCTTTATCCAAAATCCATTCCTAACCAAAGATGATTTTTAAGAAAAAGACTTTGAAATAAACACATATTAAAATAATAAGGTCACTAACCAAACTATCTGCTGTAAAATGTAAAAACAATTTTTTAATTCCACTGACTTAACCCGTGCAAAAATTTTAATAGTATACAATATAAATGCTTGTAGTATTAAGAGGTGTTAATTTAATTTTCTAAAATTATATTTGTTTACTTTCATCTGTGAATCTGCACTGCTCTTTAAAATTGTATGATCTTTTGTTGAAACAGAAAACAAATCTTGCAAAGTTATTGTTGTTATTACTGATAGCTAAAATACTTTGTAATTGAGAAGTTGGGTAGGAATTACTATGGTGTAAATGGATGTCAACCAGAAAAACAAATGACTAAAATATTACCTGTTTTCCCCCCACCCCCTCCCCCAAACAAACCCTAGACACATTGTACAGGAACATTTCCAAGAGGCAATGTTCATTCTACTAAACATCTCCCACAGTAAGTAGCTACTGGTACCTCAAGACAGACTGAAGAAAGAGAAAGGGAAACAGGAAAAGGGGCAGACAGCTGGATTAGACTGTACTGTGTATATTAGTGATGGGTAGACTTCAAAAGACTTAGAGGTTCATTTTGGACAGGCGCCCAGAGATTCTCGGGCTTACCCAAAACCTTCCATAACTTCTGATTTTAAAATTGAGCTAGAATTCATTTGAGACCAGGTCATATTCCATACTCATAGTCCTTACAATAAATTTACGTTAAGAAATTGGAAACTTTCAGAATCCTGGAAAATGAGATACTTATTTTCGATAGATAACTAACAAAATTAATCAGTTTTAAAGTTTTGAAGAAAAACTGCAAGCAATATGTTTTTTCCTAGGAGAGAGAGAAATTTCTTAGGAACATTGTCCTTTGCATCCAGTTTGAAACATTAGTAACGATAAAGCTTTTGAACAGGTTTTGGGGGACCGGTGGACTCCTCATGCGTGTTCTAATTCATCTGTGAACATCAGTAATAGGTGCCTAACTAGTGTGATTCTTCCTCCATGACTCCCTTTGAGAGGTAGCCTGAGATAAAGGCAGGAGGGCTGGGAGAGTTGACAAGGAATTTTTCTGTCACTCTAATTGCAGGAACTGAGCCGTGAGAGTTACCCTTCCAAGAATATGATTATTCTTTGGTCTGATTATCATGTGTCTCATTAAATGCGTCTCTCAAATGGTTCATGTAAGATCTATTATTATTCACGAAACCCACTATGTAAAAAGTTACTTTTGCAAGAGATCAAAAATTATTTTTTAGGACAAAGAAAAAAATTCTGATATTAGTTTTGAACCACAATCAACTACTCCTGTGTTTGTTCGTATGATTCTGAGTCCGGCATGTTTTTACTCTTCTCTAGAAAAGACAACCTGGAATGCGGACTGCATATGCAGTGAAGAAGAGTTTTCAGTGTGGTCACCACAAGAATCTCTTTTTAACAGAACTTATACAGCGTTCCCAGGGAAGGACTGTTCTCCTGACTTGATTTATGAATATGTGCTTCCTATACGCTACGTCTCATGACAGGTGCTCCAATCTCTAGGATACTGCCTTTGACTCTCCAATAGGTATGAATAACAAGCACTCCAACAGAATTAAACACATTAGCAAGGAAAGCTGCATCTTAGACAATGTTACTTCCAAAGGCTTTTAAGCAGTTACGGCTATGGAACAACCAGCTATCTTTAAATAGTCCAGAGTTTCTCCATCTTTGGAAAGCTAGTATCACAAAAATATTTGATGTCCGTGCAGATTTTACTTGAAAACACACAGTTCCTGCCAAAATAGCAGTAGCTTATTTAGATCTGCAGGCTCTCCTCTAATAAAAGTGTAAAAATTAGTAACAGTTGTCCCATGCCAATCGCATGCTGAAAGTGGATCCTCAACAGATATGAAAACTCGAATAAGACCTATGTCTCTTTATAGTTCTAGGATTTTTCTAAAGCAGACCTCACTTGATATTTCGAGCCATTTTGAACTAAGGCAGCACTTGTAATTTGAACTATTTTGTATCATTCTGTCCCTACTTTTTAAAGCTTCTCTCATCACGCTTCTCTTATTCCTTTCTTGATTTTTGAATTTTCTTTGTAATACAATAAATCCTCTAAGAAGAAAAACACAATCAATGGTATCTACTAATTCTACTAATTATTAATGATATATACTGAATAGGAACAGGAATAACAAGCAGAAATTAATTTCATTGTTAATTTAATTCAACATACAATCGAAACAATTTTTTCTATAAACATTATCCCAGGCCATTTGTATACAGTAATAAAATGAACAGATTTTAGCTTCATGCACTATCTTCTACCCTAGCTTTGGAGACTGTGAATAATGGAGAGCTAATGTGAAAGGAAAAAAAGACATAAGAGTTATATATTCTCCTCCAAACAATTGACACTGTGCACCCAAGTTATTCATTCATCTGTTGGTTAATCATCTCTGGAATATTTAGTATGTTCAGTGTTTACCTTAAGAGCCTATCATGAGAAAATATAAATTGGACTATTCATACATGTTAAAGTAATAAAGGAAAGCAAAATGGTCATCATTCAAAATATTAGATTTTCCTTGTACCACTCAGATACTTTGAAATAAGCAGTGTTTTTGGTAATATGTCAATAATCCCCACAACTTTTAAAAAACTTTTGAGCAGTTTTAACACATGTCCACCCAAATAAATGAATGCTTCCATCCGCACTGACTCATCGGCACCCAGAAGCTCATGGGCTCTCTCCAACAGAGAAATGGAAAGGACTTTGAAAGGCATTTGATAAATTACAGAGAAATAAAAGATTAGAACCTCAGATTTTTACCCAAAAAGCCCTCAAAACAAAACTATCATAGTATATATTTGCTTTGAGTTGTAAAAGGTGCACTAAAAAAAACTCAATTATGTGTATCTTGGAAAATTTTCCCTAAAAGAGACCACCACATTGAAATAATCAGTTGAAAAGCATCAGAAGCTATACCCCTTAAATCAGTATTTAATTTATTGAACAACTTTCAAAAATCACAGGCACAATGTACTTCTTAAAGAACATAACCATATAAACTGCTTTGGAAATTGTGTATTGACAAGTTCGTAATTTCTTACCTCTATATATTTAAATTAAGACTTCAATAAATAAACCAGTAAATGCATTTATTATTAAAAAGAAATTCATTTAAAAATTCAAATCTTAACTTATTAAAAAATATAATAAAAGACTTTTTTGTACTTTAGTATGCAAGAATTAGATTGCTTGACCTCTCTTTTAATGACTTAATTAGCTGTACTAAAGCCCAGCTGGGCCTCTGCTGACAACATAGCTAGATATTTCAATCAAGCAGTGTTATGGAGAATAAGTAATAAATGCTACCTTGTCGCCATACAGTCCCAAACCATAGTGCATGCTGGTAATGCTAAATTTGATCAGTATGCCTCATATTTCAATTAGTCGTGGTCTGAATCACTAAAACTGTGTAATGTGTATGAATTCCTGATATCAGATACAGAGCCACAGGCTCCCACAGTTAGAAGCCATTGAGTTTGCTTTTATTAGCGCCAATTAATGGCAAAAATCTGCATTGCTTTTAAAATTTATAACCTCTATTCCAGCTGCATCCATGGCTCCTGCTATACTGTATACAATCAGATCCATATCACTGTCGCAAGTCAAACAGCTGCAAACTGTATTCTGTCTGCAGAAGTAAAAAATCCTTTCATACAGAAGCTTTTTTTAACCTCTTAGAAGTTCTTTTCAAAGCCCAGCAGCACCAGTCACTTTGCGACAATGAGCGATTTAATACAGAAAGAGAGAAATCTACACCAAGGTAACCTCTTGGGATGTGCTAGGTTTTCAAACGAAGTGAAACCCTACCACTCCGGCATCGCACAAGGGCAAGCAAAGCCACTTCTCCTGACCAAGGCTAAGAAAATATAAACATATAAAACCTGACCCTCATACCAAGTTAACCCATTGAAGTCTGTACACTGATTAAAACAGACTGGCATTACACAAGTTTAATATTAACTTACATAAAATTTTGGCATTCAGATTTGAACCTTAGATGCTTCCCTAATAAAACATCTGTGGAGATCATATTCCCCATCAAGAAGCGGTTTGTTACGTGCCTCAAAATTTCTAGCCATTATTTTTAGGAACCAGACTCTTTCTGACACATGATAAGACAGGAAATTTAGAAGTGACCAGATTTAGTAACAAAGCATAATGCTTTCTGTATCACTGATGCTTTACTTTCAAGATTATTAAGGGAATAGTTCAGCTTTATGGTATTATATATTTTAAGTTACTTTAGACATGCAATTCTGTGAGCTCTGAAATACTTTGATATCTGACCATGAAAATGTCATTTGGGAGAAATAAAACAGAGTTTTCTCCTTTGGCCTTTTATAAAATACTATTAAATTTTCCAAATACATTATATTGATATATGTGTATATTTATATTTTATGTATTATATATGCTTGTACTTGTACATATTTATATAGCCCTATATTTATATAACATAGGGTCATGCAGATAAAAGAATTTACCTGGAAAATGAAGAGCGTGAAAAAGTACTCACCAGCTCTAATACATGGCTATAAAAATGTTGTGCTAGGGTAATACAAACTGCTGCCATGGCTAGTTAAAGACAATAAAATCCTATTTTACAAAATTCAACTGCTAGTAACCAGCATTCTTTCTAACTGCTTAAATACTGCAATAAGACTTATAATGCCACTGTGAAATCACAAGCTAGTACTTCAAAGGTGTTGTATCTGTTACAAATTTAATCTTCACTGCTTTGTCACAAATGATTTCATCCCAGCGGCTTGGAGATACAGCATAGCAACATTCCTGTTGTCCTAGACAACCTGAACCAAACTGTTAAATACCTGTCTGATGCCCAAGAATGATTATAAAAATACTGCCTATGGAATCTCCAACAACCACCCTGAAAATGTGCCATTGGTCTGTTCCAGTTAATAGAAGAGGAAAAGTATGCTTTAAAATGTTAACAAATTGTAGACGTTTTAGTGACAGAGACAGAAATTCTGTGCCGTTATTTCATTAATAGCACCGTGTTATGTTCATTGTACTTAAAATATTACTCTTCCAGTAATACTTTATATTAGTACATTTTATAATTATGTAATGTAAGTGAAGATAGATTTGAATCTCATGTGCTGTTTTTCCTACTTAAGAAAATACATTATTTCATTAAGTATTGTGGATCTTAGAAAACTAATATCTGGGGGTTTCTGTCTAAATACTGAATGCTTTTTTCTTTGAGATGACGGGTTCACTGTTTCTGCTTCCTCCCGGGTGTACAGGGACACACAGGCTGCAGTAGGAGCACAGGGAACTGGTGTGAACAACTACCAATTTGTATTTGTGAAGCTGCCCAGGAAAGGAGGGCATTGAGATCTCCTTGCATATTGGAGTTTAATTATAAAGGATAAGGTTAAATTCGACTTCTCAGAGTGATGATAAAAATTTATACCTCTCAGGCATAATTTTAGGTCTGTCAACTGGCCTCTGGATTTAGTATTCGGACACAGTGTGTCCAAGTGTGTAAATATACAAGTACCTATTCCCCATAATGACACCGTGTTATTGTTGGACCAGACAGCACTTTGTATTCAAAATCTTTTAAAATTGCTAATCCATTGCTCTCCTCATGGAAGGGTCTTAACGTCTTCATTTGTCTGTACTATTTAAATAATACTAGAAAGTATTTCTCAATGAATATTTAATTACTGAGTACTACGGTTTAAATCTACCAACCAAGAAAAACAAAAGCATAGGGAATTCTACTTATTATACATCTCAAGAAACTACTGAGATGTCTAAAGTTCTAACTAAAGATCACTATTCTCTATGGAATACACATCATCATTACAATGTCTATGTTAAACTTGGTATAAATATGACCTGAACGTCTTCAGTGAATTTAACAGCTTCAGTGATGACACAAGGTAATTTCAAAAAAAATGAGAACCCAATTTTGTTTACATTAATGCCTTGCATAAAATACAATATGAATGAATCATAGTTAATACAAAGATATGAAAACTAGTGTGCTGGCAAATTAAGCAAAAACAGAATATACTGATTATAAATAGTCTATCCTTATTAGGAAAGAATTACATTATGTCGAGCAGATTTTTTTATTCCTATCGATAACACCACTTAAAATGGTTTAATTCCAAACTAAAATTGATGTAAGTTTAAATGTATCCTTTAACTAGCGTGGTAGGTTCACCATTAAACATATATTAAGTTGCCCATATGCAATTCACACTTGTGACTTTTCTCTGCCATTCATGAATTATGCAATTATCCCTAACTCATGGAAATGAAAGTGCATTAACGGCCCACTGTCATGTATTGTCTCTTTCCCTGTCCTTGCGCACACATTTCCACAGTTCATTATTCATGGGTGCATCTATGCAAGTGTAAATGTGCACATATAATATGGAAATAGTCACCCATGGATAAATAGCAACTAGACACTTGTTTTGTGAAGATATATGTACTTCATTCCAAAAAACAAAACTTTACAAGAAACACCTCTACCCTCGTTATGGATGCCGCATGGTAAACAAAACGGATTCCCTTATTATAAAGCAAATGAGGGGTTTCTTCACACAGGAGAGGCTAAAGATGTTACTCTCTAAACCTGAAACAGAGCCCTTACACCTTTCGCAAGTCTTTTTCTAGGTTTTTCTCCCATTAAAACAATTCTTTTCATTATTGATTGAAATCTCACTGGAACACTATTCTAAAAATACTGTACTAAGTGTTTCTCATTCTTACCTTTCTTCCATCCATGTTAAGATATAATTATAATGACAGCATTTCACTCCTAGAGAAGACAATTATTGGAATAAATAGTTTTGGAGAAATAAACATATGTTTTCTCCATTGAATCTTATGGTCATGTGGGTTACTCCAAATTCTGAATTGAACACCCTAACAATTTCCCCCATTGGGATATATTCTTCAGGAAGTTTCTCTGATTTTAGTCGAGTTAGCACTAGTGAGCCCTCATGTGCAATGTTTGTGGTATAGGGAATCAGGAGGATTCCTCCCGATTTACATTATTTCTAACATAAGCAGAATTGTCCCTATTGAAGTAATTCTTTCTAATGAAATAGAATGAATTTTATCAGACACTCAGATTTTTAATTTGTGTGATAAAGCTTCTTAAAAATGTTGCTTCAAGCAATAAAGGAAGGATTTCACACTTAGGAAACCAAAGTAAAATATTTTTTCCCACAGTATAGATTTTAATTTTATTACAAATAGTCAAATGTCCATGTCCAGAATTTCTTTAAAAGGTTATTTCAGCAAGACAGCTCATTCAGTGTAAATTATACCTCTCTAAAATTAATTGGAGCATTTTTTTGGTAGAAAACAATTATTCTATAATCATTTATACATATCCTTTGTTAAATATTATTTAAAATTAAAATTGAAATAATATGGGCTCATAAATAGATTTTATTGGCATCTTTATTATATAACTAAAGATGAATTAATGTCACACTAGCTATAATATTTTTCTGAAAAAAATACAACTTTTATTCACAATCCTAAATGCTTCTCTTTTTGATTATTTGATTCTTTTTCAAAGCAAATTTAACACCAACCATCTTTGTTATGCCTTCATATTTAGAAGAAGTTTTCACAATTTTCACTAAATATTGTTAAACATTTTGTCAGTTAAATTATATTTTAAATTCTGCTGTATTTCTCAATTTACAAATAAATGTCATGATTCCAAAATTTTATAGATATTGATAATATATAAAGATTCCACTAATTTTAATTAGACACAATATGACTGGAAAACTAAAAAGAAAAATGCCAGTAAGTACAAGATCGATTTCTAAATCAGAAAGACAATAAAAATAAACAGGTGAAAATATTCCAAACTTCAAGTTGTATTATTTACGAAATACTTTTCTCCATAGGAGAAACTTTTCAAAAGGTCTAATTACTGCTAAAGTATAACAGAAATAAAATGTGTTAATCTCTAACATGTTATATTTTTTATGCATAAAAGTTGCAATTCACAGAAATACTTTAACAAAGGCAATTAATATACCCGAGAATAATTTAGGGTAAGTGGAAGTTTTCATTACTATTCAGTATATTCACTTACATCATAAATAAGGTGTGACCAGTAGAAGGCACTGTTACAATAAATATATACATATAGCTGCTCATTTACAAACTGGTTGGAAATTCTGATGAGAGTTTTACTAACTTTTCACAGCTCAAATCTTCTTTCCATGCAGACATTGTTATAAATTTGTTCTATAAATGTGAGGGAAAAACTCGTATAATTCTTTTTGTATAATTTTAATTTGCATGTCAGCCCATTCACAATTTTATTACCCTCATTTTTAACTTACTTAATTCACAAAGGAATTACGTGGTCACACTTACCACTTTTAACACTGCGTTTAAGGAATGCTGCTCTCGAGAGAGAGAGCTCAGACCCTGTTGAAGAGTTATACATAGATGCGTATAGACCTGGTTTGAAAACAAGCTTCTGGTTTCATTCTTATTAACCTTTAGAGGTTTGATTATAATTTGCTAGCACATGCAGGCATGGTCTTTTGATGGAATTCCTTGGATGTATGAAAATATCCCTAATTAAATCTGTGTCAAACATCCTGCTAACAATGTTGTTTAGTTTGTATTCGTATACAAGATCTCTTGAATGCCTCTCCAAGTTTACAAAATCCATGTTAAAGGAGCCAGCATTGCAAAAATATGTTATGGCATATGTTTGGATTTTTGTATTTCAGAGTCCTGACTACTTTATCTGAATTACAGATTTAGAGCTTTGTTATGTGTGATAGTTATGATAATATGATCACTAAAGGCACAGAGACAGGGAGACTCAAATCCCTTTGAAAATCCCTTTCTCTATTTCCTACAGCTGCTGCAGGAGTTTAATATCTGATAGAATGATGAAAAAGAACAGGCCGAACTCCACTTTTAATAAAAATTTTAACAGGTCTACATATAGTTATGAAAAATGTTATTTGCAATGCCAATTTTTAATAAAATTTTCTTAAACCAAAGAAAAACTCCCCAAGGGGACCCTGATATGAATGTGTTTTTCATATGTACTATTTAAGGCTCTTTAAAGGTTATGAAAGTGACTGATAAAATAAGTTCTATTCTATACAACACAAACCTGAATGCACTTGCACTTTTGCATTTTAATCAAATAAATAAGCAAAGCTTTTGTTTTGTATATTGGGTCAGAAACAAAAATGATCATATTGCAGAGTCAGTTTTTATTGTTAGCAATAAAAACGTTAAAGAGCTGCATTTTTAACCAAATCGAAGCACTGTTAACACACATCAAAGCATTCTATAATCTGTGAAAGTGTGATGCTAAGAAATAATACATTTTCATAAAATTGTTTTGCTCCTTGGACATTTTGAATCTGAGTAATTATATAAGATTTGAAAACATTTATTTCTAAGAGAGAAAATAAATATGCTAAGTATGAAAAGACTAAATTTAATTGAATCCAGGAACTTCAGAACTTCTGAAGAATCTCTTTGTAAAGTAAAAACATACTAAATGGGGAGTCTCATACTCAGCGACCTGGTACACTGCGCTGTGAATACCTGCTCACCAGAATCCAACTACCTAGAAAATAAAGTCGTGAGACAATAAGCCCCTACCCCCAGAAGTGCTGCTATGTTCACAGAAAATAAAAACAAGGTGTTTATAGGAGCTCAGAAAGAAACTTTACCTTACTGATCTCAACTGCAGCAGCTGTAAAATGGGAAGGCTTTGGAATTTACAATCTGCTAAATACTAACAACAGATTCGTTTTAATCTTTAAAAAGTGTGGATTGACATTATGACTATTAAAGCCACTGTGTTCTAGTGAGGCACTGAGTTCTCTCACAATCCTGTCCTTGTCATTTTTTCTGAAACTTTGTGAGTACTAAGGAAGACTTTTTAATATCATTCACATGTGTAATATGTTAACCTTTTTTTAACTTGATAGGCTTTTGAATGAAAACTGGCTATACTAATCCTAGATAACCATTCTATTCTTTACAGAGGGGCATGTAAAATGTAACTCTAACGTACAGTCTATACTGTATCCCTAAATAAATATTCACTTTTGAAAACATTAAATTTATTATGCACTGAAATGAGGAAAGTAAAACATTATCCACTTTATCACTGAGAATTTTGAGGTTGGAATATTTGAGCCATATTCTAAACATTTTGGGCCTTTATACAATTTACAATAGGAAATTGAAAACTGTTGGTTCATGCCATATTCATAATCCTGTCACATAAGAACACTTTAAATGACTTTCACAATTCTAAAACCAAATCAAAATGCTGACCTAATTTGTTTACTTGATATTTCCCCATATTTTTAGTTAAAAAACATTTTTTGAGTGAGGTGGGGGGCAGTGACCTTAATCAGAGACATTTGAAGAAAATTGGTGGAATCAAGGTAACAAGAATGAATGAAAGAATAATTTATTGCTGTGACCATTTTCTCCCTTGATTTTTGTATTGGCATTATAGTGGATTATCTCCAACTATATCCTATTTTTCAGGTTCTTGTAGATACCCTTGATATTACACAAATAGGAGAGCAAATTTCTGAAATCATATCTGAAACACAAACACTTGCTTATAAAATTTATGATTGTACAGAAAAGATGGGAGAAAACACACATCACGAAAATAATGCTACAGACTAATATCTTAGATTCCCTACTCAAAGTATTTTTATGCCATTTTAAGAAAGACAGTTGGATGTTTCATAAAAGTATTTGCTTTCAATTATAAACTAAATTCCAAGATGCTAGTTTAAACATGTTTTGATGAATTTCACATTTTAAAATATCATAAGATTTTATAAAATAAAAACTGGAGATCTTTTAGTTTTTCCAGGGAAGCTCCAAGAACTATATATATATATATATATATATATATATATATACACACACACACATACACACACACACAAAAGAACAAATATTCTTAGAAAATAAAAAATCATCTTATTTTCAAATATATATTCAAGCCTTTAATGGAAGTTCTAGCAAAAAATTTATTCTAAACACTCCATATGACCTTCAAGCAACATGGATCTACTGTGTATCAAAGTATGTAACTAAATAAGCATATTTCTATTCTCCTGAAACAAGACGTTGATATTAGTTAATAAGACTTGACAGGGATTGACATATATACACTAATATGTATAAAATAGATAACTGATAAGAACCTGCTGTATAAATAATAAATTAAGTTTTAAAAAAAGATTTAATTTTACTCTCATAGAACAAGGAACTACATTCTATTAACAAGCCCCCCCAACAAAAAATAAAACTTTAGTCATATACAGATTAATAAAATTATTAACTTTAATTGTATACCATATAGAATTTATGTAATATGTACATTCAATGTTCAATAATTCAGTATCTTAACAAAATTCTGCATTTTTCCTCCAAATTTTACTACAATGTTTAGCTAGTGTACTTTGGGTATCAGGTTCATACAGCTCCTAAATAAAATTGTCTATATGTATGTGAAGAAACAAGATGTGTTCCCTTTTCCTCATAGATACAGTACTTTGTCATTTTAATTTATGTTTGTATCTATATAATCCAAAGGATTTAAAAATGAAGCACTTTGGGAAAAAATATATAATTACCTGAAAAGTTTAGGTTGCTATTTTTATTATAGAGGAAGTAGACACAGATATTAAATACTATCTAAAATTACTTCATTGCTTAACTTTCATGGTTTCCATAGAAACCACTTCAGGTTTTTCTAAACCACAGTGGCTCTGACCATTGGTCTTTATAAAAGCTTTTGTACACCAGATCAGTGATTCCCTGCCCACTGAAAACTTGATGGTGAAATAAATTACTCAGGATATATATACCGAGGGCTCAATTTCACAATATTTTTAAGAATAAGCATATTTATTCTCATGTCTCTTTATTAAATACAAAGAGACATGAGAAGAGAAGGGAGCAGTATATTCCTCAAACAATATGGGTTTTATTTTACTCCAAAATATAAAGTAACATTTCTCTATATCTTCACAACAAATTATCATGAATTATAGGAACACATTATTGCATATTAAGCAGTCCTGGCTTTGAATTTCCTCAATGGCCTTGATCTGTATGGTCCTAACTGAGAATTCTGTTTTGTTATTAATTATATGTTTCTTACCTCATCAAATATGTTCTTAAATCTTGGTAGAATTTTCTTCAAGACTTTCAAAGAGCAGGAGTACCTGAGAGATCAATTTTCTTTGCTTTCTTATTCTAAAATAATACCTCCAGATAGCCTTGCTTCAAGGAAGCCAGATAACTTGGAAAACAGATAAATTAGGATGTGATTATTCACATCACAAAAGAATTCACAGATGGCTTCCTGTAAATAGAGAGCTCCCTATTTAAGTGTTTGTTTACAGATCATTAGCTACTTGACAAAGAGGCTATGGGGGCAAAAAAATTAGAGCTCACATGCTGGGAGACACTGCCAACTGGAGATCAATCAAAAAGGAGGAAAATAAAGCACCCATGGAACCAGCATGTGAAATAGAAAATATGATTTACTGTAAATGCATGTATATATTTCATGCATGTATTTACTTCCTATGTATACAAACACACACACAGTATATATGCTTATGTGTACATATTAAATGTGTGTATACATACACGTGTGTGTCTATGAGTCTATGTATACACACATATTAAATGTGTGTATACATAGACTCATAGACACACACGTGTATGTATATACCTGAAGAGGCAACTTTAACATAGAGTAAGATCACCTACAAACGAGCTGAATCTCTTTAGTTTATTTCAGAGATTTTAAAAGTGATGCAGTCTTTTAAATGTATATAATGTTAAAGTACTTCCAGTGATAGAATATATGAAATTTCTACTTTTCAGGCTTTATAGTAGAGTAATTGTCACACCTAATTGTCTTGTCCAAAGGGATTGTTTTCTTCTTACCAGAACAAACTTAGCAAATTCTTACTGTGTACAAGGCATTTTGCTTAACACTAAAGAAAACGCAAAGCATTAGTCATTGTAGAGAAAAACTATGTGTCAGTGTTTTTTTCTAAATGTGGTCATGAATATATTTAGAGATTTGCTACCAGAAAATATTAAATTATAAAGGATTATTTACAAAAATAATATCTTTGTTTTGAGTTTGAAGATCATAAACAGGTCCTAAACCAGTAAAGGGATGTCCTTATCAATCAAGAGAGTAAACGTAAAAAGACTTGTAGAAAGCTTTGTCTTCAATTGAAGTTCCTTCTCTTATTACATTTTGCAAAAAAAGTACATATTTGGAAGAGAAGAATAAAAATGAAAATATCTAAATTTGTACTAAAAATCCTCTTGGTTTATTGTCAAGGCAAGCATTGTCTTTCATTTATTAACTGTTAATGACAATCTCTTGAGGATTATCGAATAAAAATTAAAATTTTACTGAAAGATTAATAGCAAGTAAGTTTCAAAGTTTAGGTTTCCTTAGGTTCATTTACCATAAGGAAGACAAGTCCTAAGATGTGAATTTTTGCAGTGATTGAGACCTTGATCAGCTATCCTCAATCTTCAGTTCAATACAATTCCAGAAGTATATATTGATGGTTTTCTGCATGCGTAATACTGGGCCAGACAGTTGGTCAATAAAACGTATACAGACTGCGCTTTCTAGGATTTTACCCATATTAGCTCATACTTTACCGTGTCTGATAATTTTTCACTCTTTAAATCGTATCCTGATAACAAACTTAGAAACATTTTTACATTTGCAAAATAAGTTCCAAAACTCTTAGTGCTTTATTTTTATAACAAACTTTGATCTTAACACCTGTTTTATTTAACTATTAAACCAGTCTAGCTAAACTAGAAAAAAAGCAAACTTTTAATGCACCATTAGTTTTATTTTAAATCAATTTTCCATCGGTATTCTAGAAATAAATTCAAATTGCTGACGTATCTTATTTAGAAGAAAAAAAATCATACACAGCATAGAAGAGAGTTACCCCTTCTTTCAAGTGAGTAACTGGACTTTTTAAAAAATTGCTTTGAAGTCAAAGTCATGATACTTCATTTGGATTTGGGGAGGAGGGGTTAAAGAATAAAGCAAAGTTGTGCAGGAAAAGTGTAAAAGGGAGAAAAGAAAAACAAGTTTCTTATTACAACTAAATCATTTCAGATAAAAAAGAGAGATGAATTTGCCACTAACCACTCTGTCAAAGAATAAAACCATAGAAAGACAATATAAGACAAACACATATTAAATGTGGCACACTTTAAAGCCAGAAAACAATTCATAACATTCTTAATCTTTCTTGTTAGTCTTTTAGAGTAGTTTCCTTTATTTCAACACTATCCTATCTCAACTTTCCATCACAATCCCAGCATTCCATACAGGTAAAAATGTGTATCACTAAATTCAAGATATACATTGTATGTTTAACTACTAAGAAATCACAAACTCTATAAATCATATAAATATTAAAAATTTGGAATTTTTAACATTGTTAATCAACTATGTTCCAATATAAAATAAATTTTTTTAAAAAAATGCGATGCTTGAATGAAATTTTATTTTAGATGTTAATTTCCCAGTAATAAAATCATGTTTTAGGCACATAAATCAACTGTGTATTGCATCTAAATACATTTGTTCCTTATCCTAATACCCAGGCATACACATGTAGAGTATTGATATATCTTGAATACTGGGAAAGCACATAAGTTGGGATGACAAGTGCAATTAAAAAAAAAAAAATTGACCAATGCATTGATGGTCACACAGGATTTGCCTTTTTAAGACATGGGTAACTAGTCTGGTTAGATTTCATGTGAGATAAAAATAAACAGTTTAGAACTCATTTAAAAACATAAGCAACGTGATGCTTCCCTGGTGGCGCAGTGGTTGAGAGTCCGCCTGCCGATGCAGGGGACGCGGGTTCGTGCCCTGGTCCGGGAAGATCCCACATGCCGCCAAGCGGCTGGGCCCGCGAGCCATGGCCGCTGAGCCTGCGCGTCCGGAGCCTGTGCTCCACAGCTGGAGAGGCCACAACAGAGAGAGACCCGCGTACCGCATAAAAAAAAAAAAAAAGCAACGTATCAGCGGACACAGACTTTTTTGGCCCCTTTTGGTTTTGCTGTTTGTTTTAGTATACATTTGCAATGACTGCTTTACACAATACAGCATTCTAAAATCTCACAATTAATAGTGAAGGTCTGGGTTCTCCTGAGAGCTTTATTCCTGGGAAGGCTCTGAATTTCATTAAGTGGGTACATGTACCTGTGGGAAGAGAAAATTTCCCAGGACCTGCAAGCTCATATCTCTATGCTCTCCTGCCAGAGCCTGCAAATGCTGGGTATTTTTGGTGGTAGCTCAAAGCTACTAAAATAATTTGGTAAAGAAGTTATTTATTCTTGGACATATTGGCAAATAACTTTTTTAAAAGAGCAGCTCTAAAGATGTAAAAAATTTTATTTAATTTGTTAATTTGATGATTAAAAAATACTGATCTCCAATACATAGTATTGTTTGAGAGAATTTAAAATTAATATTTTGAAAAGATACATTTATTGTTTACAAAAACAAAAGCATTTCAAATAGTTTAAAATTATGCAATGCATATGTCTGAAATAGGACTCATTGAAAAGGCATAAAGTAAAATATTTTCCAATAAATTATGAAAATTTTAAAAATTAACATGACATGACTTTATAAATGTTTACTTCTCTGAGAAATTATTTCCAACAGACTTGTTTGAATCAGCTGCAGCTTCTTCATTAAATTGTACAAAATAAATCATGCTATTAAGTGTACTTCTTTCTATGTTCCTAGTTGAGGATCAACTTCAATAAGTGATAATACATCATTTATTAACAAAGGAAAGTATTTATTTTGGTACCAGTCTTGGTCTATGTGACATTAGAACAGTTGAGTTTTGTTCTAAACCATTCTTTAAAAGCAGTATTGGCTATGTTATAATTTGTGTGCCTCTGAATAGTTGACAAAAGCAGTGAGAAACTGAGCGTCAACTTAGCGACAATTAATATCAGTGATTATGACAGGTTTTTCTAAAGAATACTTTGCATTTCTATCCTTTAAAATATGCCTTTTTCTTGTCTATTCAGTACAAGCAAAGAGAGGAAGATGCATTTTACGTAAGAAAATAAATGGTGGCATAATTTGTTTTTTAATCAATATATCAAGAATCAAAAAAAAAAAAAAGAGAGAGAATTTCCTGGTGGTCCAATGTTTAGGACTCCATGCTTTCACTGCTGAGGGCTCAGGTTCGATCCCTGGTTGGGGGAACTAGGATCCTGTAGGCCGCGCAGCCAGGGAAAAAAAAAAGAATCAGATGAATATTGATATTTATTTTGAAAAAAAAGCCCAAAAATTGTAGATGATTACTTCTATTAACTTAAGAAATTAAGATTTAGGAAAACTTTCCAGAGGCTGTTATTCCTGATTTAAAGATAAAATTCCATCATGCCAAAAACGATGGTAATAAATATCTCTATAGTTAATAAATCGTTAGTTTTTAAACCTGATGATAATATACTTACTTTAAGGAGTAAAGGAAATATTTGATAAACGAAGAAATTTATATAACATCATCATGATTTAACTCTTTCCTAATAATATTACCTGTATTTATTCCAATATATCCAATATTTAGATGAAAATACCTTCGTAGATATTTTGAATATTAAACTTTGGATCCTCCTTAGGAAAACGTCTGCAATGCAACTTAAGTAACTATTCAGGATCTGAGAAAATTTGTCCTTACTAATCATTAAGGACATGCTGATGTCAACTGTTTCTATATTTCAACAGTTGTCAGCAAAATAATTTTATATTTAAAACAATGGCTGGAATGGAAAAGTCTAGATATTTAAGTCTTCAAAATTACTGCAATTCCATGTGTAAAATTAAAATGTCTTTTCAGAAAATGAGGCACTAAGAGAGGTGTTTGGTAAGCCAAGTCAGGATCAAGTAGAAGAAACCACAATATTCAATGTGACTGAGCTTTGTTATTACACATAGTGTGATTTTTTTTCCTGTGTACAGTGATGTGGAAACGTAACTGCAACAAGCCCTGTAACACTATCCATCAACAGGAGGCGGAATCATTCCAATCAGAGCAGAATTAAAAGATGAGCTTTTGAAGTTTGATTGATGGATGAATTAGATAGAAGATAGATAGATAATGGATAGATAGATAGATAATGAAAATATGTTTAGGGTTCTCTAACATGTCAAGCCATTGTGTTCTTCTTTTTGATTGCCTTTATTTTCTTTCTCTTCTCATGGAACTATCATCTCCTCCATCACACCTTCTTTCCAAGAGTTTTAGCAATAGGGGAAGAGAAGAAACTGGGCCAAATCTAGATATAGGTGTCTGAAACAATGGACCGCTGCCGAATACTTGAAACCAAAGGAAGAGATATGTTTTTTTGTAGGAGATCTCAATGAGATTTAAGCCGTGACTAAAGCTACAACTATCACAAATAGTTGTTGGCTCACAGAATTTTCACCTTTAGACTAATTATTATAGAATCTTCCCACAAACTTACTTGTTCTTTCATGCATCTCAACTCTAAAGAATAGTAGTACTTCATGTAGATTATAAATGTTTTATGGAAATCAATCTTGACAAACTACTTAGAAAATTACTTTAAAAATTTCACCAACTTCTGCTGTACCCCTGACCAAAAAAAAAAAAAAAAAAAAAAAAAAAATTTCACCAACTATTCTTTTTTTTAAATCCCAACTCTCAAATATGGGGAAAAAACTTGAAATATATTATGTATTGGTACATTAATACTTTGAATCTAGTTTATCTTTTTTTCATTGGCTTTTCTCATAGACCTGCTAAGGCCTTGAGAAAACAAATGCTATTGTCATAGAAAGGCCAGTTGACTGACCTATACAAATTCATTTTATAGCATCAATTTTTTTCATGAAGATCATCATCATAATTTGAAACTGAATATTGCCTTGGGGAAATGTCTTCAGAGACATGCTTACAACAAATATTCCTGAACATTATATTCTAATGTTTAAGAAAGAGCAATAATATGAAAGGTAAGACATCAACCAGCAAGTTACGTTTTTGCTTTTTCATCTTGAAATAAGTGAACCAATTAGAACTAAAAGTCAACAAGCAAATTATGATGCCAACAGATTCTGCTAAGAAGTTTATGAAACTCAAAATCTCTCAGCTTTACTTTGTTAAATACACAAACACTGGATTACTGTGAAGGAAAAATATGTGCTATGAGAAATTAAGGTTGGCCATACAAAATGGTGAAATATTTACACAAATCATATCCTCATTTTGTGTGTGTTTTTATTGTAAGATGATGATAATTCTTTTGCCAATATTTTTTTCTAAACATTTAAGATTAAGAAACACTTGGATTAGTTGATGAATATCTTTCTACATAGTGCCATGAAAAATGATCAGAATTAGTACAAAATTTATATCAGGAAATTTATATGCCCTATAATGTGAAACTAAATTACTTTTCCTTTGTGTACCAAAATGGAAGATTATAGGCATGAACCTACCACCAAGCATCAGTTGATTTTGAAAAAGTGAGTATATGATATAATTTAGATATAATAATTTTAATTATAATACATTTTGGATTATATGTTTTATACACCTATATAAAATATAATGACACACTAAGATGAATCTCAGGCATTCTTCTTAAGACACAAGTCAAAAAACATATACAGAATAGTTATATTATCTGTTCCTCTCTATATACAGACTACTTCATATATGCATAGCTTGGGGTTACAGATACCCTTTTCTCTTGCTTCTCTATCCTCCCAAGGAAGCATCCTAGGACTTACAAATTATATAAGTAGTGTTTCATAGAGCATACTTTATCCTGTTTTAGCAATAAGCTTCTACAAATAGATAATATATAGGATCAAAAAAATGCTAACGTAAAAGCACATTTAAAATATACTCATAAAATGAATGGTAGTAGAGTCAAAATTGCGTGTGCGCTTACATGTCTTAAGTCTTTCACATCACATAGCCTGATAGCACTATTTGTTTGCATGGTTCATAGTTCCATATATTTAAAGATACTGTGAATCAAATTATTTCTTGAAATGGAACTGTGTAGAGACCTTGACTGCCTTGGTTAGCCAAAAGGTGTTAGTCATAATTACCCATCTGCACATCATAAGTAGCAAAAAATTTATTTAAAAAAATTTTCAAAAGCAATGTCCCCTATATTTCAGTAACAGTTATGCTTAATATACATTTCAGAAATTTTTGATTTGAAAAATTTTTGTCTTTGTAAATGTATTTAATAAAATGTTCAAGTATTTATCACATATGTATAATTTTGTGCAATATTTTCCTTCAGAAAAGGGATTCATGATTTTCTTTTGTGTCACTAAAAGTCATTATAATTTAATCTTATCTTCAGAGTCTGACTGTATTACAGTGGTGTTGAACTTGAACTACTTATGCTTGATGAATCACCACTACATGCCACTTTTCATCTTCAAAGCTCTTTATAAAAATTAATTAATGGCAGCCAATTACATTTCTAGGGAAGAAAAAGATACTTAAATGGTATCTATATGAAAAATATCCAGCATATTTATAGAACAAGTGCTATACCATGTAAACCGAGCCCCAAGATCCTGGAAGTCATTCACCTTTGGTACATTATAAATAGCAGTATTTAGTTATTACAGCTTCAAGAAACTTAGAGGTCATCTACCCTAACTCATCTTTATATTTTCCGGATGAAGAAAATGAGAGCCTAAAAGATAAAGGATTGACCCAAGATAACACAATGAATTGGTAACAAAGCAAAATTGTTTTACTAATAATAAATTATTGCTAATAATTATTGAAATCTGACAATGTGCCAAGCACTATATCAAGCACATTACCTGGTTATTATGTAACATCCTTCAAACACCT
The DNA here is from genome assembly GCF_011762595.2 of Tursiops truncatus. Classification (NCBI taxonomy): domain Eukaryota; kingdom Metazoa; phylum Chordata; class Mammalia; order Artiodactyla; family Delphinidae; genus Tursiops; species Tursiops truncatus. Next base: position 29,025,478 of record NC_047038.1, read on the forward strand.
TATGGTAATAAAATTATCCCATTTATTATTCCCTATTATTTTAAAACAGCAAATTATTAAAGTATGAGGATAAGAACTGAAATATTGTAGAAGTTTTCTTCAACACAAATAATAATCTAATAATAAGAAAACATGTAGCCATTTTTTACTTTATAAATTTTTTTTTGCCTCTGTTCCTATTCAATTACTTAAACTAAAATCTAGAATATTCAATTCAGAATAACATCCTGAGAGAGGGTATTTCTTACATATATTTTTTAACCATGAAAATTAGCTTTTTAAATTATAATTTTCCATTTCATTGCAAAGAAAAAAGTTTCTCTAAACAATAATTATTAAATGTATAGTAATGCAGGTGTCTTTTACTAACTTTAATACTTAAACAAAGAAATTGATGAGGCAGTAATACTCAAGTAGTTTTAAACTTTTTCCAGAGGACTGTCAAGCTTCAATGAATCTCTTTGCTTTCTGCTTATGACCATTTTCTTCTTGCTGGCAACAAAACAGTATTCATAATCATTTTAATTTTTTTCAGTGAAAATAAATCCCTTGCACATAAATGTTTATTTTCTTTATTCTATTTTGGACTGCAGATATTCCTTGCCATCAAAGTAGTCCTCACCAAAGGTAAATAATAGAAGCTTTAGGGTTTTTGGTGCTAAAAATTCCTAAATGCAACAGATAATCCTACAGACAGATTTGCTGAGCTTTTCTTGCTTTTGAATGAACCTATAACAGGATACAACAGAACTCAGTATAGAAAAGGTTATGTCAGCAGAAAGTGACATAAATATCTTTATCCCTTAAAGAATAGGCTATGCTACAAAAACCTGTCACAATATTTTTTTTTTTTTTTTTTTTTTTTTTTGTGGTATGCGGGCCCCTCACTGCTGTGGCCTCTCCCGTTGCGGAGCACAGGCTCCGGACGCGCAGGCTCAGTGGCCATGGCTCACGGGCCCAGCTGCTCCGCGGCATGTGGGATCTTCCCGGACCGGGGCACGAACCTGTGTCCCCTGCATCGGCAGGCGGACTCTCAACCACTGCGCCACCAGGGAAGCCCTGTCACAATATTTTTAAAAAATTTTTTTATTGAAGTACAGTTGACTTACAATGTCATGTTAGTTTCAGGTATATAACATAGATTCAGTTATACACAGACACACACACACACACACCCCCCTATATATATGGCTATTCTTTTTCAGATTCTTTTCCTTTATATGCTATTACAAAATATTGTGTATAGTTCCCTGTGCTCTACAGTAGGTACTTGTTAGTTATCTATTTTATATATAGTAGTGTGTATATGTTGATCCCAACCTCCTAACCAAGAAAATATCTGCAGTCCATTTAATGATATTAATAATAACTCATCAATAATTCCAGAAACACAAAATCCTCCTGAAATAAGACAAACGATATGTTAAAACAAAGTATGAGGAAGTAATTACCTATAGGCTGGCAAATTATTGCCTTGATAATATTCATATGGTCTCTCTATAGAATCAATATAGTCAAAATTATTAAACATAAATAATTGAATTTATCTAATAAAACCTATTTTATTTATGGTGAATGAATATTTTTCTTCATTTTTCAAACAGTTCTGTTTTTTTCCGTTGAACTCTTCCCCTTACCGATAGTGGTGGAAAATAGTTCTTTCATACTAAGGACTATGCATATATTTTAGGCCTAAAATTTCATTTATATGTTTTTTTCTGAAATTACAAATCAGCATAAAGAAATTAACTACTGACTTTGAGAACTACATGATGTTTACATCGATATGAACTACATTATTATGGAATACGCAAAATAAAATCTAGAAGTCCCCGTATATGAAACCATTCTTTGAAGCCCAACAACAAAACTAATTTAAAGCAACCATAATAGAGAGTATTTTTAAACAGACCCTTTTATAGGACATGAAACTCGTTCAGATCGTTTTCTTTTTATTCAGTTTTATTATTTATTTCATAATTTCATACCTATTTCATAAATACATATTACATTTTTAGAAATGATATCTAACCAATCCTAAAGTTTCCTCCTTTCTTTTTCTTTCCTTCTTTCTTTCTTTCTTTCTTTCTTTCTCTCTTCTCTTTTTATTTTGGTAAAAGAAAAAAAAAAGAAAAATGCTCTTAATTGTTTTCCTAAATAATTAGGTCATTTCTCACCTTTGTATGGATTATGACCAAATTACCTCTTGGTCACCATCTATTTAGAATATAACTTTCCATGAGATAAACCTCTTAACTACATAACACCAGGTCAGTGGAAACAGCTACAAAAACAATCTGAAATTTTTTTCTAAGCCCTCCTTATATAAGTCTAAATATTTTAAAATATATGTTTAATGATGCAAAGTGATGACTAAACTTTCTCTGAGTCAAGAGGAAAGAGTAATTATCAGTGGTCCATTTTATAATCAGTACTTTATATCAAACCTCTAAGATTTACCTGAAGGCATTAAAGGAAAGAAAAAAGGAAGTCATAACTGTAACTATGGTGAATTAGATGCCAAGCACTGAGATAAGTCTTTCTATAGTATTATATTTAGTCCATGTTGTGGTAGATCGTGACATTGGTCCCAAGCATAGCTCCCCTCTTCCCTGTAAGAAGATTATAGACTCTGGTCTATTGCCATGTGACTTAAAGTGTCTTCTTGCAAAAGGAGTTCACTTTCCTCTCCCACTGACATCAAGTTTGGCCATGTGACTTGCTCTGGCCAGTAACGTGAACAGTGTGGTAGGGTGTGGGTTCTAAGCAGAAGTTTACTAAGTATTGTATTTTTCTTCCAGCTCTCTCTCTTTCCCTCTGCCGTGAAATCATGTCCCACATAGGAGCAGCTCCTTGAGTCTAGCCTCCAGAATGAGGAAATACAAAAGTCAACATGTAAAGCGAACTAGAAGTAAACCTCTATTGTAAGTCATTCGGATTTGAGGATTCTTTCTTACTAAAACATAACCTCAGAAAAGCTGATCAATATGTATGCTGTATAAGATTAGTGACAGTATAATCATATTATGGGGAAGGAAACTGAGGCTCAGGGAGGTTAAGCAATTTTTTCCTAAAAATCTGAGGTTCAGAGTTTGCAAATAAAAATTCCTTTGAGAGAGAGCATCTGTGCCTTGGTTTTCTCATCTGACAAAAAAAGGAATTCTTATCTCTTAGAGTTAAATGTAGAGTTGTTTGGGGGATTAAATAAGTTAATACATGTAAAATACTCAGAACAGTACCTAGCAATAAATATTAATCATTGTTTTCATTATTATTGCTAGTTCTAGGGCTTTATTTTCTTTCAAAAATCTAATTGAATATATAAGCGTTATTGTATTATAAAACTGTTCTGGTGACTTATATAAACTAATTTTTTAAAATTTAATTGAAGTATAGTTGATTTACAATGTTGTGTTAATTTCTACTGTACAACAAAGTGACTCAGTTATACATACATATATTCTTTTACATATTCTTTTCCATTATGGTTTATCACAGGATACTGAATATAGTTCCCTGTGCTATACAGTAGGACCTTGTTGTTTATCCATCCTATATATAATAGTTTGCCTCTTCCAATGCCAAATTCCCAATCCTTCCCTCCCCTTCCACCCTCCCCCTTGGCAACCACAAGTCTGTTCTCTGTATCTGTGAGTTTGTTTTTGTTTCATAGATATGTTGATTTGTGTCATATTTTAGATTCCACATATAAGTGATATCATATGGTATTTGTCTTTCTCTTTCTGACTTACTTCGCATAGTATGATAATCTCTAGGTCCATCCATGTTGCTGCATGTAAACTAATTTTTTTAAAAGACAATGGCCGTTGTCATGAAAAATATACAACTACTATTATGAATATATCAAAAACCTGCAAATAATATTCTTGAAGAATCTAGACCAGTCACTGTAGTTAATCAGATGATAGGAAGTTATATGTGCAAAGAACCAGTCAAGAATCTCCAGATCAGTGCTAACAGAACTTTCTATATACTAGAAATGTTCTATATCTGTACTATCCACCCCATAGTCACTAGCTACATGTGGCTATTAACTACTTGAAATGTGCCTAGTGAAGCAGAAGAACTGATTTTTTTTTCAGTTTTAATCGTTTGCATTTATATAGTCACATGAAGCTAGTGGCTATCATATTGGAGAGCTCAACTCTAGACTCTAGACTACATATTGGAAATCTTGAGAGCAATGAACTACTCCAATAGTCACATTAAGGCAAGGGAATCTTCTTCCCAATAAATAAGAAAGTTTGAGGAGGACAAAGTCTAAGCAATAGAATGTTCAGGTGATTGTTATTCTGAATAACCTAAAGGACCATTTGTACATTATAATGAATTTATCATAGACTGGTATTCTGTATGCTGTCAATAGCAATTAAACCAATAAATTGAGGGGATTAAATAAGTTAATATATGTAAAATACTCAGAACAGTACCTAGCAATACATAAATCACATGATGGCACTGTTTTCATAAAGCAAAGTTCCTTAGGGGAGCAAAAAACCTTTATGATAACATAGCAACAGACCTCCTGGAGCTAGGAATTCCAGTTTCAAAGCCTGGTTAATGAAAAGCAACACTGTTTTAAACATCATCTCCAGGGATACCATCCTAGCCCAAAACATAATCAGTTCTCAACTGGACCATTTCAATAGCCTGAATATTGGTGTGTTGGTTTCTGCTCTTATCGCATCCCTTCCATACTCAACATTGCTACCTGTCAGATTAAGAAGTTCAAATCACAAACCTTATCATGTCATACTCTGCTTGAAACCCATCAATGTCTTATCATTACTGTTAGAAGAAAATCCAGTCTTTACTATGACCTATCAATTCCATATGATCTGGTTTTGACTCAGAGCATACCCTCATCTGATGCCCCTCTCTTCCTTCATTCACAACTTTCTATGTATGCTATACAAGATTAGTGACATTATACTCATATTATAGGGAAGAAAACTGAGGCTCAGTTCAATGAGACATCAAATTCTTTCCTTCCTCAGGGCCTTTACACTTGCTGCCCCTTCTTCCTAGGATACTCTTTTCACCCCCTTTCTCTTCTGTTGGTTTAGTTAGCTTCTACTTATCCTTTATGCTCAGCTTACACATCCTGCCATAGAGAGGTCTTCCTTGATCACCACTTTCTTACTTCTCTTTCAACACCCTGCACATTTCCCATGTGTTCCTTAAACCAGCTGGTGATTTTGTGTTCATTTGCGTAACTTCTCTCTCTCACACTACACTCTATGCTCAATGAAAGTAGGAAATATATCTGCTTTGTTAATCACTTCATTTTCAGCACTTGGCACACTCAATAAATATGTATTGAATGACTGAATGAATGAACTCCCTCTTGTCTTGACTACATCTTGTTTCTCTAACGTACCTATCACCACCACCCCTGACATCCTCAATCTTTCTCTCTACACTGGTTTTTCCCTCAGCTTTCAAGCATGCAGTTTCCATCACTTGGATCAGCCTTTTACTGTAGTCCACCTCTTGTCATTACTACAGTCTACCTCCTGTTAGGATGCTACTCCTTTGTTTTCATAGCCATGTTTCTACAACCAAATGGCAATTTTCCTAAGTTTCTATTTCTTCTCCATCCATTCACAACTTGCTCCTTTAAGCTTTGCTTTCTTCTCCATAATATATAAAAATTACAATCTCAAATTTTAACAATTTCCTATAGTTGCCAAATCAAATAGCCTTTTCCATAATGGAAATCACACAGAATCTCACCATATTAGGAATCAACAGTCTCCATTTTTTTCTATTTACTTTCAGTTCTTATATATGCATTCATATAGTTGTAAATAATGGTGAGTTTTTATACTCTAGTATCAAAAGTTGCTACATTATCACTGTCACTTTTATATACAAGGATACCCATTTTTCTGATGTGTTGATGTGCTATTCTCCTTTAACTAGACATATATGAGTTTTCACTTTCTCATTATTTAAAAAAATTGGGGAAGAATATCTTCATCAACTTAATATATCCATTTTTAAGATTCTATCCTTAAAATAAATTTCAAGAGTATGAATCAGGTCAAAGGATACAACTATATGTAGTATTCCTGAAATGTACTGTCAGATTGCCTTATAAAATATACTACCAATTTTCACTGCAAACCATTAAAATATGGACAAACTAGCTTCACCATATTTTTCCACTGAGCTTTCCTCAGTCCTAAATCTTCTTGAGCTCTGTATTGATTCCTTTTGTCTTCCCATTTTGAAAACTCCTCCTCATTTCACACTATGTCATCATGGTTCTTTCTCAGTTTCCTTCACTTCCTCTACCACGGTCCTCTCTTCTCCCCATCCTTACATCTATTCTTACCCCTCTCCCTACAAACTCTCTTCTCCTACCTGCATCTTCACTTACGGCCTCAAATATTTATCATTGAGGTGGACCTTGGGAGCTATGAAAAAACTGTTTTGCTTTGTTTTTGTTGTTTGCTTGCTTTAAGTGCCTACAGGGACAGCTTAAATTTTTTAAAACTTAATTTAAAATTAATTGGGGTGAATTGTACCTAGAGGTGAAAATAGGGGTGCTAAATAAGAAAAGGTAGAGTTAATAAAATAATATCATCTTAATGTGTCATATGACTAGGGAGGGAGAACTCCTTCAAAATTTTCTTAGACACATAACTAAAGAACATATAAAAATGATCTCTGAAATTACAATATCCCATTTTAGCTCAGTTCACTAAAGATATATATGAAAAAATGCAAAATCCCTTTCCTTTCATAGTGGACAAATATTGCCTCACTCTGGAAAACAAAGTAGCTTAAAGGGGAGAGAAAAGGAAGCTACTGAAACAAAGATGGGCAGATAAATGCAATGCAATGGATGCTGTTCAAAGCTTAAGACTCCAGAAGAGGGAGGAAGCCTGGGGCTATGGAGTAGTTAAGTCAGTCAGTTTGCCTCCCTTGACTATGACTCATTCTCAGAAAATCTATGCTTGAGAGACCAAGCTCAGGGGAAAGTGGGCTACAAGTTCTAGAACCACATGCCCACTCATCTTTACAGCACATTCAACCTGGAGTGATTTTAAAACACTCCAGATCATGGCTCCCCACCTTCAAGCAGATTCATTCTCCAGAATATGAACTCACACACACACACATAACAGAATGTAACTAGTAAGGTCTGTAACGGTAAAGTTAGCTCAGAGCAGAGACGAGAGTTGGTTCTCTGCCAGCCCAAATCACATGAAAGGAAGGCTCCAGGGAAGGTAGATGTTATTAAGGGCCTTGCAGAGGGTCTTAGTCTGCACACAGAGGAAGCCTGAGAGAGATGTTCAATCAGAATGCAAAACCAGAGTCTATAACCAGAAAGAGAAAGAGAGCGTGCAGAAGCAAAGGAGATGGAGTTAGTTTTCACTCTGCTCTGCATTCTGAACAGCTCTCCATGATTCATGAGAGCTCCCTGTACCCCACCCAGAACTGCCCTTTCTCAACCTAGCTTGAGTCTGTTTCTGCTCCTTGTAATCAAACAATTCCTAAGATACAAACCAGAAACTTTCATTCACTGAAATATTTTATTGAAAAATATATCACACTATCAAAGAATGTTTATGATTGGAAAATGCTTATGATGCAATTGAGAAAAAGCCAAGTATGATTTCAAAAGTGTTTAAAACACATACACACATACTCCCTTGGAGACCTAGAGCATAGTGCAAGAATTGTGATTCCACAACACAGCAGATAACAGGCCTGTTTCCACAGGGTTCACACCATTACTGGCAGTTATGGCATCTATTTTGTTTCTAGTTTTTAACTAAAAATTAAACAATCATTTAAATATGTTATGCCTTCATAATGGCAAGTATTGAGAGACTGAAATGTGCAGACACTGGAAGACCAGATTTGTATGTTTATAATTTAGTCATTCAGTTTATCACTCTGCTGAACACTGCCAGCCACTGTGCTGATTCTAAATATTACGCAGTTTTAAATCATGCTTATTCTTTGTCATCTACGTTTTTTGTTTGTTTTTTTATATATATGTCAAATCTTATTAAACTGTATACTTTTAATATGTGCAATTTTACTGTATGTCAATTATATCTCAATATAGCTGTTAAATTAGATGACCCCAGAAAGCTTTTTTGCAGACTTAGACAAGCTTAATATAAAATTTAAATGGAAAGACACCGGACCTAGATTAACTAAAGCAACCTTGAAAAAGAAGAATAAAGTGGGAGGAATCACTCTACCCAATATTAAGGTCTACCATATAGCTGCGGTAATCAAAACAGTGTCACATTGGAAGAAGGATAGACACATAGATTGATAGAACAGAATAGAGAACCTAGAAATAGAACCACATTGATTTTTCACAAAGGTAGAAAACCAATTCAATTTAGAAAGCACAGACTTTTCAACAAATGGTGCTGGAGCAAATGAACATCCATGGACAGAAAAATGAACCTCTATCTAAACTTCACACCTTATACAAAATTAACTCAAGATGGATCACAGACTTAAGTGTAAAACGTAAAACAATAAAAAGTTTAGAAAAAAAGAATAGAGAAAACCTCCAGGATATAGAACTAGTCAGAGTTCTTAACTTTTACACTGGAAGCATCATGCATTAAAAAAAAAAAAAATTGGGCTTCCCTGGTGGCGCAGTGGTTGAGAGTCCGCCTGCCGATGCAGAGGACGCGGGTTCGTGCCCCAGTCCGGGAAGATCCCACATGCCGCGAAGCGGCTGGGCCTGTGAGCCATGGCCGCTGAGCCGCTCCACAACAGGAGAGGCCACAACAGTAAGAGGCCCGCATACCGCTAAAAAAAAAAATTGATAAATTGGACTTTATCAAGTTAAAAAAACTTTTGCTCTGTGAAAGACTATGTTAAGAGAATGAAAAGACAAGCTACAGACTGGGAGAAAATATTTGCAAACCACATACTTGAAAAAAGGACTTGTATCTAGAATATATAAAGAACTCTCAAAACTTAGTGAAAAAAAAATCTAATTAGAAAATGGGTAAAAGACACCAAGAAGATATATAGATGGCAAACAACTCATGAAAATATGTCAATATCGCTAGGCTTAGAGCAATTTTGCTCTAGGTTGTGGGCACAAGACATCACTATGTCATCTATGTTTTAATGTATATCTACAGTGGACCATTAGTTAAATATAGGCAACCCAAGAAACACTGATGTTGAAATGTAAGTTAATGAGAAACAAACAGATCAAAGAGAGACAGAGAAAGAGGTAATATTTCAAATTTGCATCAAGATGATTTCCACCAGATCCATATGTTAAATTCATCTGATCAAGATGGTGTTTCCAAAACAGAGAAAATATTGTGATGATTAAATCAAGTTGACTTTCATTTATTAGGAATTAAGACTACCCATCCCCACATTTTTTCCCCTAATTGTACTTGGACGTATCCTGAAACTTTCTCCCTTATGTCATCATTTGGATTCAAGCATAAAAATTATTTTAAAAATGGATTCATTGCAAAAGGCAACATTTGCAAACATTAGGTAATAAAAACACTTTGTCTATTTTCAATACCATAAACACAGATTTCAATCTATATTTTAAAGTATATTTGGCCTCAAAACTATTAGATTATTTAAATATTTATTTGTCAACAAAACATATTTGTTCTTACACAATTGAAGTAACTTAAAGAACATGCTTGGCCACATTCCTTAAGCTGAGTTTCATGTTCTTTATCTGTTAAAAGAAGGAATTAAATGAGATGATCTTTTAAGGTCACTTTCTGCTCTAAATTCCACAGTTATGAAGAAATAAGGCCAGATCCAGTGAATTCCTACTTGCCTATATCCCAAATATAAATACATGTACGAGTTTATCTTCCCAAATGCTTTCTCTGTGGTATAAAGAATATGATCTATGTCCGAAGACTGACATAGATCATTTCAGGCATCAATGAATCACAAAGAGATCATGGAAAATTCAATGCAAAATCTTTGCTCTATCATGCAGATTGCAAAATGATTTAAATTAATATTATTTAATTATTTTTAACAGAGTTTTATATATAAATAGTTTAAAGTGTCAAATGGCATTAAGAAAACAAAGCAAAACAAAAACGTCAGGCTCTTGCGCTTCTTTTTCAATGTCTGCATCCCAGAGAGAACCCCTCTCAACTCTTTTAGTTGATTCTTTTGTCAAATACCTTCCTATCTCTAAATGATATTCTCTTCTTACTCTGGCTTTTCAGCTACAGGCATCATCTATTGATTTCCCACTTGGGACATTATGATTTAGCTCTTTTCTTACTAATGGTACCTCTTCCCCACCTAATATGCCACAGATACATCCTCCCTGTGCTCCATCATCTCAAAATTTTACAACATAATAGTGGACGGAAAACTATGCTGGGTTTACCTTGTGTCTCTGTAAAACTATATCCACAGCTAAAGCATTTGTACTGATACATCATGATTTCTAAAATATAAATATAAATAATATTCTGCATAATAATTTCTGCATAATATTCTAACTTCCTTGGAGCTGGTGATTGCATAATTTTAATTTGCCTAGTTTTCAGTACTTTTTCAGTACGTTTGATAAATTAAAATCCAAACTTTCTGTCAATCGTTATGGTGTTCAGGAGCACTTCATATTCATCTTCTTAAAGAAATCTCTCCTTGAACCTTTCTGACCTGATCCAATTTGGACCAAATCTTCTCACACATAGTTCATAGCTATGACCTTTATCTCTCTCTTGGATTGCATCCCGTTTCCTGTATCATACGCTAAATATAGGTAGATGATGGAAAGACATAGATAGATATAGATGCAGATTACAGATCTCATGTTATATCCTCTATAGATAAAAGATGACAACAATGGCCAAAAAAATGAGCTTATCTGTAAAAGTTTGTAAAATTCTGATACATAAGTATGATAACATAGCTTATTTGTAAAATTTTGATACTTATCATTTCGATACTCAGTGGGTAAATGTTCACTTTTGACTATTTTTAATTGTTTTTGTTTTTTAATCTGATTTAAGTGTTTATTTTAATAAGCAAGGTTTAGTCCATGTACACTTATTGTGATTACTAACATATTTCAGTGTATTTCTGCCCCTTTTAATGTGTATTTTAATCTACCATATTAATTCTTTACATCTTTTTTCTCTTTACACGGAATATTATGGTTTGATTATATTTTCTTTGTACCCATTCCCATTTTCCCCCACTGGTCTGGAAGTTAAAAATTTTCTAACAGGGTCTAAAATTTAGCAGTCTTGCTATTACAGGATAAGGACTTTACAACATTTCAGTTTCCATCATTCATTCTACTGTTGTCAAGTATTTAAGCATCACCATATCTTTAACACTCCTCCACTTTATCTGTTATAGTCCTCATTATTTCTAGGAGTCAGTATTTATTTATGTCTACTACCATGTTTTTACCAGTTTCTCTGTTCACTATTGCATCATGTAATCCACTTTTTTCTTCTAAGTTCATTTTTTTCTTACTGTAGTATATTCTTAATTAGTTCTTTCAGCAAATGTCTAGTTTTCAGCCATAAAAAACAAAACTGTGCCATTTACAGAGATGTCGATGGACCTAGAGGCTGTCATACAGAGTGAAGTAAGTCAGAAAGAGAAAAACAAATATCGCCTATTGACGCATATATGTGGAATCTAGAAAAATGGTATAAATGAATGTATTTGAAAAGCAGAAATAGAGACACAGACATAGAGAATAAATGTATGGATATCAAGAGGGGAAGTGGGGAGGTGGTAAGGATTGGGAGATTGGGATTGACATATATACACTACTATGTATAAAATAGACAACTAATGAGAACCAACTGCATAGCACAGGGAACTCTACTTGGTGCTCTGTGGTGACCTAAATGGGAAGGAAATCCAAAAAAGAGGGGATATATGTACACGTAAGGCTGATTCACTTTGCTGTACAGCAGAAACTAACACAGCCTTGTAAAGCAACTATACTCCAATTTAAAAAAAAAAAAGCATGGAATACATCAATGAGTTCCCAGCACAATGGCTAAAATTGATCTTTTTTTTTTTTTTTTTTTGCGGTACGCGGGCCTCTCACTGTTGCGGCCTCTCCCGCTGCGGAGCACAGGCTCCGGACGCGCAGGCTCAGCGGCCATGGCTCACGGGCCCAGCCGCTCCGCCGCATGTGGGATCTTCCTGGACCGGGGCACGAACCTGTGTCCCCTGCATCGGCAGGCGGACTCCCAACCACTGCGCCACCAGGGAAGCCCGATCATTTTTTAAAGTGTTAACAGAAGAGATATACTTCCTTATTATATAAAACGATACGTTTTTAATTTGGGGGAGATTTTATTATAATTAATTTGAAATTCTAACTATAATATTATATAAAATCGAATAATAATAATATTGATAACTCATTTTTTCTTCTGGGAACACTGGATGTTTAAACATTTAAAACTTTGTATAGCTTCTTATTTGATGATAAGCATAATTCCTGCTCAAGGCAATATTGTGTTTCCAGGAGTAGAACCTACATTAGTTTTAACCCAAACCAACACAAGAAAAAACTAGGCAAATAATTGGCAACCACGATACCTAAACAGAAGATCTATTTTTTAAAAAAATTTTAGTTCCTACTGTCAGTATCAAAAATGGATATATAGTATTCAGTGCTATAATTATGCATGTGTGGTCCTTCAGGTTTTTCAAAACACACTGACACATATCATTTATCATAATAATAACTCTGCAAAATAGATCAAAACTCTATAACTATCTCCATCTTATAAATGAGAAAGTTGATCCATAGAAAGAATAACTTATCTATGGTGCCACAGTGAGCCACTGTCAAAACTGGCATTAGGACCCATGGTTCTTGATAGCTAGGCCTGTGACCCTGTTATTACTATTATTATTACAATAATTATTTATGCATCTATCTATACACACATACTCTTTTTCTTTTTTTTTCTCTAACTCTTGCATTCTGCTCAATCACACCTCCCTACACACCTAGGCACAACCTTATACCCGCTCATTATCCCCAGGGAACCAATATTAACAGTTATCTTTCTGCACATTTCTCCATGTTGATAGAAATACTGACATATGCGTACATGCACCCACTCACCCACCCACACACATCCATAGATATACAGGAGAATTTGACATCGTTAGGTTTACAAAATGAGATCATACTATAAATGCTTCTGTGAATTTTGCTTTCACAGTTAATATACTTTGGAAATTCCTCCAAATCAATTGACTTTTAGTGGCTGCATAATATTTCAAGGTATTGATCTGCCACTATTTTTCAACCATTCCTCCATTTATGGGCCTTCCCTTAATTTTTCATTTTTTATTATCTTGAACCCATGACTGCCCCATTTGTGGGCTATGAATGTTCTCAGTCGTTAGTATTTTAAAGACAATATTGGTTCAGAATCCCAATTAATCTTGATAACTTATAATAGTCTCCATAGAGTTGTAACAGAACTCAAGAGTCTTTATGTTTTACAAATGTAGCATTTACTATTTTTTTCAGAATTTCTAAACTTTAGGAAGTAAGGAAATTAATCATTTGGAATGAAACATATAACTACATATAACCTAATGCTTAAATATGTGGATCTGGGCTACATGTGTCAGCTACCACATATTAGCAGCTATAGACCATAAATTTGTGTCCCTCTAAAATTCATATGTTGAAACCTAGTCCTTAATGTGATGGTATTAGGATTTGAGACCTTTGGAAGGTGCTTTATTACTGCCTTATAAAAGAGATCCCAGAGAGCTCCTTCCCCGCTTCAGTTGTGAGGTTATAGCAAGAAGATGGCCATCTATGAACCAAGAAGATGGCCCGCTTCAGACATCGAAACTGCGAGTCCCATGATCTTGGACTTCCTGGCCTCTGATACTGTGAGAAATAAATTTCTGTTATTTATAAGCTACCTAGTTTATGGTATTTTGTTAGGGCAGCCCACACAGACTAAGACTCTAGCAATGTGACCTAGGCCCAATTTCTTAAGCTTTCTGTGCTTCATACTGGGGATGATAATATTTTTTTTCATAGGACTGTGGAGAGAAAGTTAAATGTAACTTTAGCACATGCAAGGTATGGAGAATAGTGCCCAATACATAGTAAACACTCAATAAGTAAGTGACAATTGTTGTCAGTGTTACTGATGATTCCATTGTAAGTACCTCAGTTTTTATGTACCATTTTTAGCTAGAGAAAATTCCAGCAAAGTTGCTTACCATTGTTTTAGAGTGACTAGAGATATTTTTCAAAGTCTCCTCTAATTTTATGTGCTGGGAAAGAACTTTCAACATTCGAAATAGCTTCTAATTAAAAGTACATAAAATGGCTTCCTTTACAGCTTCACGAAGAAAAGTGAAATTCCCAAAGAGGTTGTAAGTTTTCAGCACTCACACTAGAAACTGAGAAATAGTCGTAAGTACTTCCTTGACAGGTTGGCTGTGGCTGTCAACTTCCCAAGGAGCAGACATGTTTATATGAGTTGCCATCCAGCAATGAATTTCCAGCAAATGGAAATTCAGCTGGAGGGCTGTTCTTTTCTGTCCTTGAATTTTATAAGTTTCAGGATAATAGTTGCTTTGAATATATATATGAAGCCACCGGTAGAACATGCAGCATTTCAATAAAATAGTTCAGACATTTGCATGACAAGTGTAGTAAAAGAAATTCCAGTAAAGAAGAAAAAAAGCTTTTTTGAGGTTGACTGTCTAAAATTTGCCAACTTTTAAAAATGTGCGGTGAACAAAAGACATATCAAATTCCATACCACTAATCGGAAGAAACTCACGATTCAATAACTGAGTTGTCTAAAATATTTCTTCCATATATAAAGTAATGAAGTCATCCAAGATACATCTTTTTTTTTTAACATGTTTATTAGAGTATAATTGCTTTACAATGGTGTGTTAGTTTCTGCTTTATACCAAAGTGAATCAGCTATCCATATACATATATCCCCATATATCCTCCCTCTTGCATCTCCCTCCCATCCTCCCTATCCCAGGGTACATCTTTTAAGTCCCACAGCAAGAACACACAAAAAATTTGGACAATGACATGGTTCTTTTATCCCATAGTACTTGAATGTCTTTCCTACATGCCTTTCTGTGTGCTCAAGAAGTGTTACTCAAACTTGATAATGTGTTTTTAGCTGGAAGTTTTTCAGACACAGAGAAGGGCAGACACTGATCACCCATCAAGACTCTCAGGTTCAAGCTCACTGCTTCTCACTTAGCGCTCTGTCTGCCAACCGGAAAATAATTTGTTTGAGCCACTAAGGCTTACAGTTATTTATTCTTTATCCTTGATTTTTCAGCGAGGCCCCACCACCACCAGTGACCTTTACTAAAAGCAGATAGCACTGGAGAAGGACAAAATTCTGATGCTGTGCTTACCTTTAGCAACTGTAGTAAAGCTTTTCCAGGGCTGGCCCTTGATCCAACAGCTCATGTAGGCTCAGCATTTGCCAGTGCAAGGCAGCTTTAATCTAATTCTCACTTCATTTCTCCCTCGGCTTTCTCTTTAGGACAAGTCTCAGGGAAGAAAAGGAAAAAAAAGAAAGAAAGAAAAAAAAAGTGAAGTCATGGACCTCGAGTGTCAAAATACAAAAATGCACTGCTAATTACCGCACCGCTGCTGTAATTCTTGATCCAGCCAAAATGCAGGTACACAATTACTTTACTTGCGGAAAGTCTCTGCTTAACCCCTGCTTCGTTTCACTACCTCTTCAGCACAAACCCTCTTCTTTAACAGAAGTTATATCCTGATGGTAATAACTGCCTCGCTGCCCAAGAAAAAGAATCCCATGGGAAGCATTCAGGTAAGTAGCACCTGAGCCGATGCCCCAAACGGGTTTGGGATGGATCATGACTTATCAGGAATAAGAAAAAGAAACTCAACAGATTTCATTCCAGCTTTTAAAAAGACTTAATGATGCTTAGAATCACAGCAGTGGACATAAGGGAAATTTTGTTCCTTTTCAGCCAAATGAGCTTTTCTAAAATCCATAAATGTTTTAGGTCTTCTTTATGTTAGAGCTAACTTTTTTTTTGAATGGTCACATAACATTTGGTTCAGAAGAGTTGATATTGCACTTGGGAGAGTTATGCACACGTGTGTTCAATCTGCTTATGTATTTTACATGAATTTACGATCTATTACAAGGAAGTGCCACTATCAACCATAACAAAGCACGATGTTAATAATTTTCTGAATAAGAAACACCTACTAAGTGTAATTTCTACTGTGATTTAGCAGAAAAGTGTTTTAGGGAGTATTTTTACATTTAAATTGTCCATGCCTGAAGTTAGACAAAGAAGGACAAATATCATATATCACTTCTATGTGGAATCTTAAAAAATGACACAGATGAACTTATTTACAAAACAGAAATAGACTCACAAACATAGAAAGCAAACTTATGGTTATCGAAGGGGAAAGGGGTTGTGGGAGGATAAATTAGGAATTTGGGATTAACAGATACACACTACTATATATAAAATAAATAAACAACAAGGACCTACGGGATAGCACAGGGAACTATATTTAATGTCTTATAATAACTTATAATGGAAAAGAATCTGAAAAAGAATAAATATATATGTGTGTATATATACATATATACGTATAACTGAATCATTTTGCTGTACACCTGAAACATACACCATCTATACTTCAATAAAAAATAAATTAAGAAAACCATAAATTGGCAATGCCTGTTCTATCTAATTTATCAAAAGATTTTTTTTAATAATCTTCTCTTTGAGTTAAGGATTATCTGAATTGCCATTTGAGCAGAAGTGAGGCTAGAAAATCCTGCAAAAACAACATGTCTCTCTATACATCTATATGTATATGTACATATATTTTAGAAGGAGATATATATATATACATATATATATATATGTATTTATATCAGAAATAAACCCATGCTACTTCCATCTTGGTCCAAGTCACCACCATCTTGGGCCTAGCCTAATACCACGCTTGCTCATGGTCTCACAGCTTCTACCCTGGCCACGCTGTCTAGTCTCAACACAAGGCAAGCTATGGAATCTGCAGGAACCTTTGAATACTCAAAAAGCAGGAAAAAAGTACCACTGGAAATGCGAAAATGTAATTTTTTTCCTTTCTTTCATGGTCTCTCTCTTTCAATTTGTCATGGTGTTCTGTTAGTTTTTTGTTTGCTTTGTTTTTGTTTGTTTTTGAATTTAATATCATGTTTCTGGGGAAACAGAGATACTTGCTGGGTGACTACAAGCCCTCACAGTTCAAAAGGCCCAAGAGAGGAGATTTTATGAAATGTATAAATGCACCCACAGGCGAGATTGCAGAATGCAGACAGCTATGTGCTGGAGGATGGAGAGACAGAGGAGCAAAGGACGAGGAGAGGGGAGGAGGGGGGATGTTGATTCATATATTCCATCTGACATTCTGATTTCTGAACTGAGATTTTGCTTGTGATTTCTTTTACTTAAGAATGACCCAAAAAGTCATAGAATCTGCCAGAGTTCACATCCAAGAACTGGGACAATTAGAGAAATCACAAATAATGTTCCAGCTACATCTTATAAGTCATGCTTATTTATGGCTGATTACCTGTGATTATGTGATACTTAGAAAGGAATGCAGCATAATGGAAAAAACGAGGACTTCCAAATCCAACAGACTAATGTTCAAAACCGTGCTCTACCTTATTTAATTACACAAACGTAGACAAACCATTCAGCTACAGCTTTCACTTTCCTTTTCAGTAAAATGTTGAATCTTGAAATCTGAAATTATGACTCGTACTTAGTTATTCCTTTAGTATCTAGCACAGTGTCTGAAATAAAATAGACTGTATAAATACATATTTATAGATTTATAAGTGAAAGAATAAAAAAGTGAAAGAATGAACCTAAAATAAGAAGATTGAACCTGGCTTCCCCATCTGTAAATATTAATGATCTTAGTTGCTCGCTGTGGCATAGGTAAGTACGTAGGTAAGATGGATGGAGCAAATAGACACCAAACATAACTAAAAGGAACTATAAATTTCAGCCAAATTTAGAAAATGCCAAAACATCTTAAATAAAAAATGTAACACTACTCAGAGATGTGAAGTGCCATTGTATACTGAGTCTGTAATAAGTACTCTTCTCCTAATCCTTTTCTTAATATAAACTGAGGAAAGTCTATATTCACATGGTTTTAATACCTTCCAAATCTGGATTTCTATAGATTGTAAAGATAGTCTGAAAAGCAGTGAAAATGATTATGCCCCTAGAAAATAATTATTAAATAGAAAGACTCTTATTTTCCCTACATAAGAAATGGCTATTTGGTGACATAATGCCTTCATAAAAGTGAAGGTGTTTGGAATAGGATACAGATTTTTATTATATAACTTTATTACAGATTTTTTAAACATCTTTATTGGGTATAATTGCTTTAAAATGCTGTATTAGTTTCTGCTCTGTAACAAAGTAAATCAGCTATTCATATACATATAGCCTCATATCTCCTCCCTCTTGCGTCTCCCTCCGACCCTCCCTATCCCACCCCTCTAGGTGGTCACAAAGCACCGAGCTCATCTCCCTATGCTATGTGGCTGCTTACCACAAGCTATCTATTTTACATTTGGTAGTGTGTATATGTCCATGCCACTCTCTCACTTCGTCCCAGCTTACCCTTCCCCCACCCAGTGTCCTCAAGTCCATTCTCTACGTCTGCATCTTGTTTGTTTTTGTTTTTGTTTTTTGCGGTACGCGGGCCTCTCACTGTTGTGGCCTCTCCCGTTGCAGAGCAGAGGCTCCGGATGCGCAGGCTCAGTGGCCATGGCTCACGGGCCCAGCCGCTCCGCAGCATGTGGGATCTTCCTGGACCGGGGCACGAACCCATGTCCCCTGCATCGGCAGGCGGACTGTCAACCACTGCACCACCAGGGAAGCCCTACGTCTGCATCTTTATTCCTGTCCTACCCCTAGGTTCTTCAGAACCTTTTTTTTTTTTTCCTTTTTTAGATTCCATATATATGTGTTAGCATACGGTATTTATTTTTTCTCCTTCTGACTAACTTCACTCTGTATGACAGACTCTAGGTCCATCCACCTCACTACAAATAACTCAATTTCGTTTCTTTTTATGGCTGAGAAATATTCCATTGTATATATGTGCCAGATCTTCTTTATCCATTCACCTGTCGATGGACATTTAGGTTGCTTCCACGTCCTGGCTATTGTAAACAGTGTTGCAATGAACATTGTGGTACATGACTCTTTTTGAATCATGGTTTTCTCAGGGTATATGCCCAGTAGTGGGATTGCTGGGTTGTATGGTAGTTCTATTTTTAGTTTTTTAAGAAACCTCCATACTGTTCTCCATAGTGGCTGTATCAATTTACATTCCCACCAACAGTGTAAGAGGGTTCCCTTTTCTCCACACCCTCTCCAGCATTTATTGTTTCTAGATTTTTTGATGATGGCCATTCTGACTGGTATGAGGTGATACCTTATTGTAGTTTTGATTTACATTTCTCTAATGATTAGTGATGTTGAGCATCCTTTCATGTGTTTGTTGGCAGGCTGTATATCTTCTTTGGAGAAATGTCTGTTTAGGTCTTCTGCCCATTTTTGGATTGGGTTGCTTTTTTTTTTGATCTTGAGCTGTGTAAACTGCTTGTAAATTTTGTAGATTAATCTTTTGTCAGTTGCTTCATTTGCAAATATTTTCTTCCATTCTGAGGGTTGTCTTTTCGTCTTGTTTATGGTTTCCTTTGCTGTGCAAAAACTTTTAAGTTTCATTAGGTCCCATTTCTTGATTTTTGTTTTTATTTCCACTTCTCTAGGAGGTGCATCAAAAAGGATCTTGCTAGGCTTCCCTGGTGGCACGGTGGTTGAGAGGCCGCCTGCCGATGCAGGGGACGGGCGTTCATGCCCTGGTCCGGGAAGATCCCACATGCTGCAGAGCAGCTGGGCCCGTGAGCCATGGCCGCTGAGCCTGTGCGTCTGGAGCCTGTACTCTGCAATGGGAGAGGCCACAACAGTGAGAGGCCTGCATACCGCAAAAAAAAAAAAAAAAAAAAAAGGATCTTGCTGTGATTTATGTCATAGAGTGTTCTGCCTATGTTTTCCTCTAAGGGTTTTATAGTGTCTGGCCTTACATTTAGGTCTTTAATCTATTTGGAGTTTATTTTTGTGTATGGTGTCAGGAAGCATTCCAATTTCATTCTTTTACATGTAGCTGTTTTACATGTCCAGTTTTCCCAGCACCACTTATTAAAGAGGCTGTCTTTTCTCCATTGTACATTCTTGCCTCCTTTATCAAAAATAAGGTGACCATATGTGCGTGGGTTTATCTCTGGGCTTTCTATCCTGTTCCATTGATCCATATTTCTGTTTTTGTGCCAGTACCATACTGTCTTGATTACTGTAGCTTTGTAGTATACCCTGAAGCCAGGGATCCTGATTCCTCCAGCTCCGTTTTTCTTTCTCAAGATTGCTTTGGCTATTCCGGGTCTTTTGCGTTTCCATACAAACTGTTAAATTTTTTGTTCTAGTTCTGTGAAAAATGCCATTGGTAGTTTGATAGGGATGGCATTGAGGCTGTAGATTACTTTGGGTAGATTAGTCATTCTCTCAATGTTGATTCTTCCAATCCAAGAACATTGTATATCTCTGCACCTATTTGTATCATCTTTAATTTCTTTCATTGGTGTCTTATAGTCTTCTGCATACAGGTCTTTTCTCTCCTTAGGTAAGGTTTATTCCTAGGTATATTATTATTTTTGTTGCAATGGTACATGGGAGTGTTTCCTAAATTTCTCTTTCATATTTTTCATCATTAGTGTATAGAAATGCAACAGATTTTTGTGCATTAATTTTGTATCCTGCTATTTGACCAAATTCATTGATTAGCTCTAGAAGTTTTCTGGTACCATCTTTAGAATTCTCTATGTATAGTATCATGTCATCTGCAAACTGTGACAGCTTTACTTCTTTTCCAATTTGGATTCTTTTTATTTCTTTTTCTTCTCTGATTGGTGGGGCTAAAACTTCCAAAACTATGTTGAATTATAGTGGTGAGAGTGGACAGCCTTGTCTTGTTCCTGAAATGGTTTCAGTTTTTCACCATTGAGAATGATGTTGACTGTGGGTTTGTCATATATGGCCTTTATTATGTTGAGGTACGTTCACTCTATGCCCACTTTCTGGAGGGGTTTTACCATAAATGGGTGTTGAATTTTGTCAAAAGCTTTTTCTGCATCTATTGAGATGATCATACAGTTTTTCTCCTTCAACTTGTTAATATGGTGTATCACGTTGATTGATTTGTGTATATTGAAGAATCCTTGCATTTCTGGGATAAACCCCACTTGATCATAGCGTATGATCCTTTTAATGTGCTGTTGGATTCTGTTTGTTAGTATTTTGTTGAGAATTTTTGCATCTAAGTTCATCAGTAATATTGGCCTGTAGTTTTCTTTCTTTGTGACATCTTTGTCTGGTTTTGGTATCAGGGTGATGGTGGCCTTGTAGAATGAGTTTGGGAGTGTTCCTCCCTGTGCTATATTTTGGAAGTTTGAGAAGAATAGGTGTTAGCTTTTCTCTAAATGTTCGATAGAATTCACCTGTGAAGTCATCTGGTCCTGAGCTTTTGTTTGTTGGAAGATCCTTAATCACAGTCTCAATTTCAGTGCTTGTGACTGGTCAGTTTATGTTTTCTATTTCTTCCTGGTTCAGTCTCAGGAAGTTGTGCTTTTCTAAGAATGTGTCCATTTCTTCCAGGTTGTCCATTTTATTGGCATATAGTTGCTTGTAGTAATCTCTCATGACCCTTTGTATTTCTACAGTGTCAGTTGTTACTTCTCCTTTTTCATTAATAATTCTATTGATTTGAGTCTTCTCCCATTTTTTCTTGATGAGTCTGGCTAATGGTTTATCAATTTTGTTTCTCTTCACAAAGAAACACCTTTTAGTTTTATTGATCTCTGCTATCGTTTCCTTCATTTTTTTTCATTTATTTCTGATCTGATCTTTATGATTTCTTTCCTTCTGCTAACTTTGGGGGTTTTTTGTTCTTCTTTCTCTAATTCCTTCAGGTGTAAGGTTAGATTGTTTATATGAGATTTTTCTTGTTTCTTGAGGTAGGCTTGTATTGCTATAAACTTCCCTCTTAGAACTGCTTTTGCTGCATCCCATAGGTTTTGTGTCCTCGTGTTTTCATTATCATTTGTTTCTAGGTACTTTTCTCTTTGATTTCTCTTTGATTTCTTCAGTGACCTCTTTGTTATTCAGTAGTGTATTGTTTAGCCTCCATGTGTTTATATTTTTTTACAGATTTTTTCTTGTAATTGATATCTAGTCTCATAGCATTGTGGTCGGAAAAGATACTTGATATGATTTCAATTTTCTGAAATTTACCAAGTAAATCAAATTTATCAATTTATTTGATTTACCAAATCAATTTACCTTGATTTGTGACCCAAGATATGCTGGAACCTGGAGAATGTTCCATGAGCACTTGAGAAGAAAGTGTTTTCTGTTGTTTTTGGATGGAATGTCCTATAAATATCAATTAAGTCCATCTTGTTTAATGTATCATTTAAAGCTTGTGTTTCCTTATTAATTTTCATTTTGGATGATCTGTCCATTGGTGAAAGTGATGTGTTAAAGTCCCCTACTATGATTGTGTTACTGTCGATTTCCCCTTTTATGGCTGTTAGTATTTTCCTTATGTATTCAGGTCCTCCTATGTTGGGTGCATAAATATTTACAACTGTTATATCTTCTTCTTGGGTTGATCCTTTTATCATTATGTAGTGTCCTTCTTTGTCTCTTGTAATAGTCTTTATTTTAAAATCTATTTTGTCTGATATGAGAATTGCTACTCCAGCTTTCTTTTGATTTCCATTTGCATGTAATATCTTTTTCCATCCCCTCACTTTCAGTCTGTATGTGTCCCTAGGTCTGAAGTGGGTCTCTTGTAGACAGCATAAATATGGGTCTTGTTTTTGTATCCATTCAGCCAGTCTGTGTCTTTTGGTGGAGCATTTAATCCATTTACATTTAAGGTAATTATCGATATGTATGCTCCTATTACCATTTTCTTAATTGTTTTGGATTTGTTTTTGTAGGTCTTTTCCTTCTCTTGTGTTTCCTGCCTAGAGAAGTTCCTTTAGCATTTGTTGTAAAGCTAGTTTGGTGGTGCTGAATTCTCTTAGCTTTTGCTTGTCTGTAAAGCATTTAATTTTTCTGTCGAATCTGAATGAGCCCCTTGCTGGGTAGAGATATTGGTTGTAGGTTTTTCCATTTCATCACTTTAAATATGTCTTGCCACTCCCTTCTGGCTTGCAGAGTTTCTGCTGAAAGCTCAGCTGTTAACCTTATGGGGATTCCCTTGTATGTTATTTGTTTTCCTTCCCTTGATGCTTTTAATATTTTTTCTCTGTATTTGATTTTTGATAGTCTGATTAATATGGGTCTTGGCGTGTTTCTCCTTGGATTTATCTTGTATGGGACTCTCTGTGCTTCCTGGACTTGATTGACTATTTCCTTTCCCATTATAGGCAAGTTTTCAACTATAATCTCTTCAAATATTTTCTCAGTCCCTTTCTTTTTCTCTTCTTTTTTCTGAGACCCCTATAATTTGAATGTTGGTGTGTTTAGTGTTGCCCCAGAGGTCTCTAAGACTGTCCTCAATTCTTTTCATTCTTTTTTCTTTATTCTGCCCTGCAGTAGTTATTTCCACTCTTTTATCTTCCAGGTCACTTATCTGTTCTTCTGCTTCAGTTATTCTGCTATTGATTCCTTATAGAGAATTTTTAATGTCATTTATTGTGTTGTTCATCATTCTTTGTTTCCTATTTAGTTCTTGTAGGTCCTTGTTAAATGTTTCTTTTATTTTCTCCATTCTATTTCCAAGATTTTGGATCATCTTTACTATCATTACTCTGAATTCTTTTTCATGTAGACTGCCTATTTCCTCTTCATTTGTTTGGTCTGGTGGATTTTTACCTTGCTCTTTCATCTGCTCTGTGTTTCTCTGTCTTATAATTTTGCTTAACTTACTGTGTTCGGGGTCTCCTTTTTGCAGTCTGCAGGTTTGTAGTTCCCGTTGTTTTTGGTGTCTGCCCCCAGTGCTTAAGGTTGGTTCAGTGGGTTGTGTAGGCTTCCTGGTGGAGGGGACTCGTACCTGTGTTCTGGTGAATGAGGTTTGATCTTGTCTTTCTGGTGGGCAGGACCGCATCTGGTGGTGTGTTTTGGGGTGTCTGTGATGTTATTATGATTTTAGGTAGCCTGTCTGCTAATGGGTGGAGTTGTGTTCCTGTCTTGCTAGTTGTTTGGCATAGGGTGTCCAGCACTGTAGCTTGCTGGTTGTTGAGTGGAGCAGTGTCTTAGCATTGAGATGGAGATCTGTGGGAGAGCTTTCACCATTTGATATTATGTGGAGCTGGGAGGTCTCTGGTGGACCAGTGTCCTGAAGTTGGCTGTCCCACCTCAGAGGCACAGGCCTGACACCCGGCTGGAGCACCAAGACTCTGTTAGCCACATGGCTCAGAAAAAAAGGGAGAAAAAAATGAAAGAAAGAAAAATGTAAAATATAAAGAAATAAAGTTATTAAAATAAAAAAATTATTAAAAATTAAAAAATTTTAAAGTAATAATAAAAGAAAGAAGAGAGCAACCAAACCAAAAAACAGATCCACCAATGATAATAAGTGCTAAAAACTATACTAAAAAAACCCAAAACGACAGAACCCTAGGACAAACTGTAAAAGCAAAGCTGTACAGACAAAATCACACAACGAAGCATACACATACACACTCACAAAAAGAGAAAAAGGAAAAAAAAAATCTATATATTAAAAAAAGGGAAGAGAGCAACCATAATAGACATATCTACTAATGATAATAAAGTAAATACTAAACTAAGATAAACATAAAACCAGAAACCAGTCAGTTGCATATAGCAAACCCCAAATCTACAGTTGCTCCCAAACTCCACCGTCTCAATTTGGGATGATTCATTGTCTATTCAGGTATTCCAGAGATTCAGGGTACATCAAGTTGATTGTGGAGATTTAATCCACTGCTCCTGAGGCTGCTGGGAGAAATTTCCCTTTCTCTTCTTTGTTCTCCTGGGGTTCAGCTTTGGATTTGGACCCGCCTCTGCGTGTAGGTTGCCGGAGGGCGTCTGTTCTTCGCTCAGACAGGACGGGGTTAAAGGAGCAGTT
Source organism: Tursiops truncatus (assembly GCF_011762595.2). NCBI lineage: Eukaryota > Metazoa > Chordata > Mammalia > Artiodactyla > Delphinidae > Tursiops > Tursiops truncatus. The sequence goes on from NC_047038.1 coordinate 29,050,730, forward strand.
TCTTCGGGGGCTCTGGCTCACTCAGCCCGGGGTGGGGAGGGGTACGGATGCGGGGCGAGCCTGCAGTGGCAGAGTCCAGGTGATGTTGCACCAGCCTGAGGCACACCGTGTGTTCTCCCGGGGAAGTTGTCCCTGGATCACGGGACCCTGGCAGTGGTGTGCTGCACAGAGTCCCAGGAGGGGAGGTGTGGAGAGTGACCTGTGCTCGCACACAGGGTTCTTGGTGGTGGCAGCAGCAGCCTTAGCATCCCATGCCCGTCTCTGGGGTCCGCGCTGGAAGCCACAGCTCACACCCATCTCTGGAGCTCGTTTAGGCGGTGGTTTGAATCCCCTCACCTCATGCACCCCGAAACAATGTTCTCTTGCCTCTTAGGCAGGTCCAGACTTTTTTCCCAGACTCCCTCCCGGCTAGCTGTGGCGCACTAGCCCCCTTCAGGCTGTGTTCATGCAGCCAACCCCAGTCCTCTCCCTGCGATCCGACCTCCTAAGCCTGAGTCTCAGCTCCCAGCCCCCACCCACCCCAGCGAGTGAGCAGACAAGCCTCTCGGGCTGGTGAGTGCTGGTCGCACTGCTCCTCTGTGCAGGAATCTCTCCACTTTGCCCTCTGCACCCCTGTTGCTGCGCTCTCCTCCGTGGCTCCGAGGCTCCCCCACCACCACCCCCCATCCCCGCCAGTGAAGGGGCTTCCTAGTGTGTGGATACTTTTCCTCCTTCACAGCTCCTCCCAGAGGTGCAGGTCCCGTCCCTATTCTTTTGTCTCTGTTCTTTCTTTTTTCTTTTGCCCTACCCAGGTACATGAGGAGTTTCTTGCCTTTTGGGAAGTCTGAGGTCTTCTGCCAGCATTCAGTAGGTGTTCTGTAGTTGTTGTTCCACATGTAGATGTATTTCTGATGTATTTGTGGGGAGGAAGGTGATCTCCACGTCTTACTCCTCCACCATATTGAAGGTCTCCCTACATAACTTTTATGACTGAAGAACATATACTATCAGACATTACCTGGAAACATTTAAGAACATTGTTTGCATATTCAAATGCCCACAGAGTGGGGTGATGATCCCCAATGAGTGCATTAGTAGGTAAAAGCATTAAGGAATGATCAGGATTGCTGCAAACCAGAGAATGCATTCCCTCCCTACACAGTCAGCTGCAAAGGAGCTCCAGATAAATGTACTCTGGGGGAACTTGAATCCATATTTCCTAGAACTTCCAATTTTTAGAAGAATCCTGAAATTAAAAATTTTATCTGAAATTTCTCGTTTTAAATATTGGCAATTAAAAAAAATCAAAACAAAAACCCACTTGTGTGGGTAGCCAAACAAAACAAGTTTTGTCCAGAGTATGGCCAAAGCTCTTTAAGTTGTTGTTTTATTCCGTTTTGTTTTCAGTTAAATGTTAGTGGTCTTCAAAGGGGAGAGCGATTAAAATAATCATTCACAAGTCTCTTTCCAACCCATCATGTTAGATTTTCAAAGATATTTGTACAGAGAACACCACTGATAAATGAACATTTTCCTTCCTTCCTTCCTTCTTTCTCTCTGTTTTTATTTTATTTTATTTTCCACTAGTTGGGTTTTGTTCCAACTTACTGCTAATTTCAATGCTGGTAAACTTGGTTCCATCAAAAGTGTGCCTAGAGGATCATTAATTCTTTGAGCTTAAGGCTTCCACAGTCTGCCCCTTTGCTCCCTTTCCTCTAGGATTACACCCCGATCTTGACCCTTGCTAAGTAGGAAATAAACCAGGAAGACAAACTCAACCAAATCATGAGGATGTCCTGCCTAAGTTTCTTACTACCTATTCTTCTTTATTTGAGCTCCACCTAATCATGAATGTGTGTGTGTGTGTGTGTGTGTGTGTGTGTGTGTGTGTGTGTGTGTGTTTCTGTGTGGGTGTTAAAGGGAGACATGAGGAAACCTGGGTGGAAGAGGAACATATCCACAATACTAGCCCCATGGAGAGGTGAAATACCAACCACTGGCCCTCAGAGAGAAAGAACAAAAAGGAAAGAGAAATGAGCCTTTTTCCCGATGTTATCAATTCTGTTTAAATCTTTTTGTTTCTCCTACAGAAATCCTCTGTCATTACGGTCACCCCTTGAGTCTTTGATTCATATCAGAGCTCGTCTTCTTGAAGGATGTCATTGGGACAAGAAGAGAAGAGAAAGAGCGAGCTTTGGATGCTACCTAATGATCTAGACAATGTTAGGTATAGTAAGTTTCACTGTGAAAATCTCTAGAATGTTAGACCAGCTGTCTAGAGGTGTCCCCAGCACCACCATATCCCCAACAGCAGCTCAATCAGGTAAGGGAGGACCTCTACTGTCTGTTTAAATGTGCCCCTCTCTGGGGACACTGTAGGCCTGCAACTGCATTTCCATCCGAGCAGTGTTCCCCTCATGTAACACTTTCCCACTTATAGTGTTTGCTTTTCTTAGTCCTTTGAAAAAATTATATAGGGAAAGCATTGCATGTTTGCAATTAAATGGGTTTGGAATAGATTTATTCAGAGACAAATGTGAAACGATATTCATGTAGTATGATTGTATATCCACTAAAACAACTTCCATATACATTCCCCAAAAAGAAAAAGAAAAATACTTTCTAGCAATGAAAACCAAGATTCTTCATTAATATTGTAGATTCTTCATTAATACAGTATTGTAGACAAAGTAGACTGAACTTTTGGAGAAAAAGGGTAAAGTATAGGGAAATAAAGCAAAGGGGATGACATGTGATTTTTTTCATTTAAGTTAAAATGCCTTTGCTTCTGAATTAGGCACAAAGAAATTTCAGATCAGAGAAAAAGCCAGGTAGTATGCTGCTTGCTTTATTTTGTTATAACTATATAACTGGTAAATGTTTACTGGTTAATTTCTGGAAGTGAGCATTATGTTAGATAATTTACAGTATAGACAGAACTTGTAAAATATGGCTCTTTCCCACAAAGAGCTTACAATCTAGTTAGGGCGATAAGAACAAGCCATGAATCATAAACTTTTTGGAGCAAATGAAAGATCAGTTACTCGATTTATGGTGCAGGAAATTCCAGAGGCTGGGTCCTAGAGTTACAGAGCTAGTAGAAAACAGGGCTAGAACCCAGCCTCTTCAACCCTGAGGCCTTCTTCACCACGTGTGGTATAAAATAGTCCACACTATGAATTGCAAAATTTAGTTTCATGGAGAAATAGGGCTTTTGTTGGGTCTTAAAGGATTTATCAGTGGCTCATCTCCTGAGGAGTGGGGATGGGGAACAAAAATGACATAAGATCTTTGGATGTCCTAAAATTGCATGCAAAATTTTAAATATAATTGTGTTTTCTAGAAAATGATTGTCGCTTTTATCAAAGCCTCTAAAGAGCTCTTGAAGCAAAAAAGAATAAAATTAAGAATTTTAAGGCAGAGAATCATAGACAGACAGATGTGAGAGGGGAAGACAAGTCACTTGAAATTGGCAACAGTAATGAGAGCACGAGAACAAGAAAGAGCAGAGCACATCGTAAGTATTGAAGGGAAGAAAAGTTAGGTTCATTAGAGAGAGGCCAGATTATAGAGGATCTGCAAAAATCCAAAGGGGGAAGTTAGTATCAGTGAAGCAGAAAACCTCCAATCAGTTCAGTTCTGCTACTAGTATAATTTTGTACATATCTGACAACTTTGATAACTAAAGGGAGGTGTTCTGAATGTATCAGTTGTAAAAGAAACTCTGATACTCACTGTTTTCATCCTGTAGCAACATGATTACCTACAGGCTTAAGCAGGTCATTTCTTTGTGTTTTAGTTTAATATTTTTAATTTCTGCATTGCCCTCAGAGTGTATCCAACACAAAAACACGCCTGGTCCAACTAACCAGATTAATAGAATGACTAAAGACATTTTGGAGAGTCACGTTATAAAGCAAGGGCCTGCCTCTGTACACAAGTGTAAACTATTCCTATTTAAATGGGATGGAGATGAGACGGTCTCTGTGCTGACACCAGTTTCAGGACAAGTGCTCCTGGGGGAACATTTCAGTACCATTTACTTGCCATCTATTTAAATATTTAGCAAATTAATCCTTTCCCCCCACTAACAGCTAATTATTCACTTAGGAATGAGCTTTCTTGGTGGACTTAGAGGGTTTCCCTCCCACTGACCCCCACCCTGCCTTTGGCCAAGTTCTGGTTAACACAGGGCTCTTCCACACTGCTTCAACAATGACGTGCCCTGACTACCGTGCATGCTGACAAACGTCAATCAAAGTGTCTCAGAGCTACCCCACCGTGTCAGCCATCATCTGAACCACACTTTCCCAGGAACGCCTTAGCATGGCATCTTTGTTCTGTTTTCAGATAAACAGATCCAATTCCTCAACAAACAGACTGCTACAGTCCTTTTGATAACAGTGTAATAATTCAAAACAAATGATTCTCGGCTTTGATGATAGCACTTTTATGGGTCAAGAAGAAATCCTCCCACCAACATCTGTTTGATTTTATCTACTTGAACTTTATCCTCCAGTTGAAGATTTATAAACTGAAATCATCCCAGCCTATTAAAGTCAAACTAATGTTCCAGCACTAAGCGGAGAATGAAAGTGTATTTCCTAGTCATCTACCTTTTGAAAAGCTGTTGGGAGCAAAAGAATATCAAGAGTTTGGAGGATTTTGTGTTTGGTTGAAACCCTGAAACAAGTCTCCAAAGGCAGGGCCTTAGGAATCCAACTTAACGCATTTTAGGAAAAGTAAGTTATTTACAGAATTGTTATTTTAAAAGACAACTTGAAGAATATACAGGTTGTTTACATTAAAGTCTGTTTTCTTAGTAAAATCCTGTATGGGTCAGGAAAATGCGATCCAGATTTTTCTCTCTCTTTTCTTCCTCTCCCTTAATTTCCTTATAGACTACAAATTTTTAAATGACAGCTCAAATATACTTTAAACTCATTACCCCCATACACAAAAGATGTGCAGAGATTTTAATTTGATGAAAGGAAAAGCAAGGGTTCAATAGACTGGGAGTCAGGAATCCTGAGTTCAGATCACAAATCCTCCATTAGCTCACTAATTCAGTCAAGCAGAGAGAGAGCTCCGGGTGTGTGTGTGTGTACACATGTGCATGTGTGTTGTGGGGAGGAGCATGGAAGCTTGAAAGTACTTCGCTATATGAACTTAAAACTTTCTTTCTCCTTAAATGTGCAGAGTAAAGATGATACTTCTTTTCTGGTCTTACCCACTTTCAACTTCAGCCATCTCTCATTTCTTTGCTTTCCTTGCAGATTGTTAGATGTATTCATCTTCTCTCTCCTCTCTTCTCCTCACTCTCTTTTTCTCCCTTCTTGGACCCCTTGGAACTCTACCTGGACCCCTTCTCCATCCAACAGTCATGGATTGGTACAATGAGTGAGTGCTGAACAGGTTTTACAAACTAATTCACATATTTAGTTTCAAATTAGCAATACTTTGGATGCAACTAGAAAAAAAACTGTGAAAGAACTTTCTTAAAATATTAAATCTTCCTCCATTGTACAGATAAGGATACTGTGGCACAAGTAGTCAATAACTTATCCAAAGATATAGATAGATCATTTATTCATTCAATAAATATTTATCAATTAAGCATTAGGCACCCAGCATATTACCAAGTACTAGAAACATACTGATAAAGAAACATAGATTCTTTTTCCACTCTTATAAAATGTATCGTCTCTAGTGGGGAGGGAGGTGAGAAGTGCTATTACTATAGTAATTAACCACACCAATGTATTTAAGAGTGCTACCAAGACAAGTGCCACATAGAGGGCAATGATAATCTCAAAGTAGGAAGTTTAATGATGTCAGGGATGATTTCGCTGAGGAACTGATGCAAGCTGAGACCTGAAAAATGAGTTGGAATTCACAAGGCAGAGAAGAGAAAGAAGAGTCCCAAGCAGGGGGAAAGCCAGTGCAAAAGCCCTGGGGCAGCTAAAACGTGAGCGACCAAAAGAAAGGTGATTTCATTTGGCCTCAACAGAGAAAGAAGAATGCGCAATGTGAAGCTGGAGGGATCAGTAGCAGACAGCATGTGGTGCCTTCCGCTACTGTTGAAGATCCTTCTCCACCCTCCATTTATCTGAAGATTAGTAAATTTTACTAATTAGTAAATAAGTAAATTTATACAGGGAAGTAGAGGTAGATTTACATTTTGAATGCATCACTCTGCCGCAGTGTGCACAGAGTGACCACTCACAGACCAATTAGAAGACAGGAGTCCAGGCAAGAGACAATGGCATCCTAGACTAGGGTGGAGGCAGCAGAGATGGAGATAAACTGGCAGATTTGAGATATTACAGGGGTAAAATCCACAGGCTCAAGTGATGGATTGAATGGGGGTGGGGTTAAAAAGATGGGGGTGTACAGGACCACTTTTAGGTTTCTGAGCTACAGCACTAGGTGGATGCTACTGCTGCTGCTGAGATAGGAAACACTGAAAGATGACCGCGTCTAAGAGAAGATCACGAGTTCAGTCTCACACATGCTGATTTTGAGGTGTCTTTGAAACATCCAAGAGAGGATGTCAAGTCAGTACAAGAACCAGATCTGGACTCTAAGACTTCTAGGTCTTTCCAGTAAACTCCTACAGCTATTACACCATGTTCATTCCCAGAATAACTGTATGTCTTCTTTGGTTTTAGTCTGTTTATAGGCTACAACACTCAGGATAAATGATGGGTAATATGGGTCAACTGATGATGAACTTTAGGGCTTAAACAAAGCACAGTTTTTGCTTATGCCAGTAATTCTTTAAAAACATTAATAAGAAACATAACATTTAAGTAGGCTTTATTTGGGGGAAATGATTTAGAGAACTTGCTGCAGAACTTGGAATTAACCACTGGTAACTGCCAAAAAATTTAAGTGATCTGATTTCTATCTTTCAGTAATTAAATTATTTATTCAACGACTCCTAGAAATGGGACCTTTAACAAATAAACTGCACACGTAGGCAGCTATGTTTTTTTGTATGCATAGCTGTTCTGTCAATATAATTAGTATTCAAATATTAAAATAGCATTTGCAGATTTAGGAAACTCCTGTTATATTTAGGTCCCAAATCTAATTCTAAACTGCCACATACCACTACAAAGCCATTTAATTATTTTGACCCTAGTTTCCCTATACATCAAAATAAAGGTTTTTTTATAATTATTAAAGACATAGAGATCATGTCATTAAAGCTGTGTGCTCCTGAGAGGCACTCGCCACTTAACATCAGTGTCTGGCACCAATAATCACCAGACACATCTCTTATCAGAGCTGCTCACCCCCTGCCACCTAGTATTTATTTGAAAAATATGAACATGTGTCATACCTAAAATTTAAACTCTCCTCACGTTGTTGAAGAGAAATCAATATATGATGTCAGGGATGCAATTTTTGGGAGGATCAGATATAATATATAGAAAAATATTATATATATATATATATATATATATATATATATATATATACACACGTATATGACTGTCCGATTTCATTTTGCCCTAAACAGCATATGAGATTCTTTACACAAAAAGAATTTTGCCACCAGAGGAGGAGATGTGCCTGAAGATTAGCATAGGCTCTGATCCCTGTCAGTACACCCTGTCCCCTTTTGAGGAAAACCCTTGTAAAGAAGCTCTGTCTCTCTAAATTACAAACATGCTCATACACACTTTCAGTTTACAACAAATAAAAATTCTGGGGTCAAACCTAAAACAAAATTTATGATGACTGAAAAAATACAGAAGAAAGGAATAAATTACACAAGAAGTGTGTAGATCAGTGCCCCCAAGAATATGACTAAAGCCAAAACCTTGAGTCCTTACGCTGATTTATTATCTTTCTTTATTGCTACCTGAGAACAATTTATTTAACCTCAGTGTGCTTCAGGTTTCCAAATTCTAAAATGTAAGTAACATTGTGGTTGTCAGCCCAACCAACAATATTACATTTATCTTCAATTTCCCTTCCCCATGAAGTTTTATGCAAAGACAGTGTAAGCTTTCTCATGAACCAGCAGTGAACAAGAACAAAAAAGCAATCCCCTTCCTAGGGAAATACCTTTGCAAGCTTAATGTCTTCCGGATGCTTGAGAGGAAGGCCTCCCGCTCTCAGATTTTTTTTTTTTTTTTACTTCTAAATTACATTTTAGCCTCAATTTGTGAAGATTCAATTAGTTTAGTGTTCTGACCTACTCGGATTAGACTCACTGACGTTTCGTGCGGGCATTTCTCAATCAGTGCTACTTCATAAGCTGCAAACGCTTGCCCTGAGAAGTGAGGGAACCAGGGCTACGGAGCATTCAGGGTATCAGGGACAATCTCAAACGCTGAACTTGATGTTTAATCCCAGTTTGATAGTCTAGACATAATATCAACTTGAAATCAACTTGAAAGAGAACATTTACCTGATGAACTTTCAAAAATTTAAGTGGCACTTTTCTCCTCTTACCTAAAGTTCTAGTCTGCATTCGACTGAGAAAAAGGATTTTTACGGAAAATGAATTCAGTAATACGTGTGGCTCAGCAACACAAGCCTAGATTTAACACACCTTTCCTCTGAATCTCTTTAGTGCGTGAGCTTTACCAGATGAATATACTTAAAGAACTCACTTACTGAGTGCAACTGATCTTAACAGTTCTGAGGAAACTTTTTAAAATAGCTGATTTCAGGGCTTCCCTGGTGGCGCAGTGGTTGGGGGTCCGCCTGCTGATGCGGGGGACGCGGGTTCGTGCCCCGGCCCGGGAGGGTCCCACGTGCCGCGGCCGCTGGGCCTGCGCGTCCGGAGCCTGTACCCCGCGGCGGGGGGGCGCGTACCGCAAAAAAAAAAAAAAAAAAAGCTGATTTCAGAAGCCAGAATATTTTTATTTCTGTTTATTTATTTGCATGTGGTTTGGCTCAATAGTTCACTGCTCTTTAGTATTTGCATCCCTGACCTCCCAAGCAATGAACGAAGCTACTTCATTCATACATAAAGGAAGGTTTTCAGTGGTCTTGAAACTTTACGTCTATATGAATTTTTATAACAACTTCGAGTTCTATGTTATGTGTGTGTATATACATATATCAATTATAATTTTTGCTAGACGATGGAGAAGATGAAATAAGAAATGCAAGGAAGAACAGAAGGATTCTTTGGAATGCAGGCAATACTATTAAAGGTTTGGATTTTTATGGCTCCCTTTGGCCCTTTTTATTATAGATATTTTGATTTGAAGTCTTTCTTCTCAGAATAAATTCCACAAACCAACAATTTAGTGACGACCCACAAAAGTAGACATTACTTTTGAGCTTTTCTTCAATCTTCCTTCGGCTTAGTAAACATGAAAATCATCTTAAATGTATAGGCTATTTACAGGCAGAGAGAATGCTGGTGATTGACCAGTTCTGTTTTTTACTGAGTGGTCAGTCTAGTCCTGGAGACAGGTTTGCATGAATCTTTCAGTCCTGACTTGACCTGTATAATAATAAAAATGCTGCATGCTGGACTGACATTAAGGAGGCTAACCATGGCTTTGGAACCAGGTCCTTTTCCAGGCAAAAGGCTCTTGACCACCTGGAATTTGAACTCATGACCTTGGTCTCAAGAACAGTATTTTCTAACAAAGTGAGCAGCTCAGATTAAATATTTAAATATTCACCCAGTATCAAGCGTGTGAGTACGTGTGTGTGTGTGTGTGTGTGTGTGTGTGTGTGTAAATATACAAATACTTAAAATTCTTGTATTGAAAAGGATTGTTTGGCCACATTCTTTTACGTTGAAGATTTTCAGTGCAGAAATCATTTTAACAACAACAATAACAAAAGAGGAGCAGAATTGCTCTTCTGATACAATTACTTTTTCATTCATGCTCTCTCATGTCTTGTGGATTTGCTTTAAATCTGCTAGACTTGAGAGACCTAATGTCTAAATGAGATACATAGAAAAACAAAGACACAGAGTTACATAGTCCATCGCTGCCTTCAAACCTTTGGAACAGGATGAATATTTTTTTCTTCTTTCTTTTTATTCTTAAAGGTATAATTCATTTGAAAACCAAAGTTGAAAACAGAAGTGTCCATCTTTTAGTATATAGCAATATTACAAATATATCTGAAGTTAAAAGAAAACATGAGTATTAATTGCAAACTCAACAAGCGTAGAAATTGCAAGATATGGTCTGAAACAGTGTGTGGTCCTCTGTATAATAAAAATACCACTAGAATGCTTTAGACCAAAACCTGAAATAGTATCTTTCCTCATCTGAACTAATAATATGGTTTCTGAAAAGTTGCCATGGATGAAAAAAATGCATAATGACAGCAATAAATAACATAAATGTCTGTTGCTAATATCCTATGTGGAGCAGCATGAAACAGTGACATCACTTAGAGGTTTACCAACCTTATTACTCCACTCTGTCATGCTTCATTTGTCAAGTGAGAGTGCTTAAAACTTTCTACGTATTTTTCTTATCTGCATGCCTATCCTCCAGTACAGTATTTATAGCACGTGCAGGATACATCACATACAATTAATTGCATTATCATTTTGTTCAAACATTCCCCTCATGAAGCAGCTTTATTCATTATATGAATTATTTAAATTTTTTCATTAGCATTTTCCAGAAGAATCTCTGAACTTCACAGAACTTTAGATGCAAATAAGAGAGTGTTCGATGTTTGCATATGCTCAGGATATTACCTCACCAGGGCTATACAGTAGAAAAACCACCCTGGGCTTCAAGTCAAGAGACCTGAGCCCTAGGACTCACTTGGCCATTTACTGCTTGCAAAATCATTGAGTTTGTGTAAAGCTCAGTAAATAACGTCCCTACACTCTACATGAGCTCTGAACCAATTAAAAAAGAGCTATAGACTTCAAGCAGAAGGAGGGCAAAATATCACTTTCGTTACTTATAAGGTTGATATTAGAAAATGTGACATATACCTGCAGACAAATAGGTTTCCTAGGTCTAAACCTCTGAATAGGACAGTTTACCCACACACTGACAGACAGCTGGACAACTCCAAGTGGAGACTGCTTCTCTAACCCATGGTATTGAGAAAGAGAACAAAATGCATGCTTTCTGTGCACAGGAAGATTCCAAAAAGTGAGAACAGAAGAGGTTCCCCACCGATTGAATCTGGGACTGGCTTTGGTCAATAGAATGTTGTAGACAGAATATTATGTGTTTTGAACCTAGACCCCGATTTTTATTGCATTTCCATTCTTGTCCTCTTTCAATGTTGCCACATGTAGTGAAACCCAGGCTAGTACTGCAGAAGCAGCCATTGAGCCGCTCCTCTCCAGGACTGTCCGAAAGGCGCCCTGGGCCTGGAACATTCTTCTATATGAAAGCCTGGTCATTCCTTGGCCCTAGATTCTTCTTCCTTATTAGGAGAAGCTTTCCCCTGTTGTGGGTATGCAGTGAACTTCCTTGTATTGCTTAAGCATGTGCCTAATACGGCACCTGGCCAGCCCCATCATTACATCTGTCCCCCACCCCACCCACCCAGAAGGGAGCAGGGTCTTTGCCTGCAGCAAGAGATGGGTGGTGCAGCCCACTGCCCTGCGTGGGCTATCAGGAGAGACCCGCTGGTCACTGGAGCCGGGTGAATGCTGCAGATGCCTGGAAAGCAAGTAAAGTTTGTTCTAACCAGTGCATTGTATGTTGAATCATTCTTAGGGAGTCAGAACCCCTTACAAGAAGCAGCGGGCCAAGGACTGTGGGTTAGCTTTGTGATAATCTTTGCCATCTCATGCATTGGGAATCCTCACCTGGGATTGGTAGCTAGATCTTCCTGCTCTACAACTAGCCCCTTTGAGATAAAAGACCAAGTGGAGAAAGAGAACCTCAGCAGGTTCTCTTCACCAAGCCCCAGGCATGTGACTGAGGTCATTTTAGACCATTCAGTCCCAGCCTATCCATCCTCTGACTGTAACAACATGAAAGACCCCAACAAGACCATTAGAAGAACTGTCCAGCTGAAACTAGGACAATTTGTTAGACTTAAATTTTTTCTAAGCAAATGAAATGGTTATTGTCTTCAAGTCATTACATTTTGGAATAGTTTACCCAGCAAGATACAGAAATGTATCTTTAATGGGGTGCTACCATTAAAAAAATGCCTAAAATATGTGGCTTTGACTTTAGGTTTGGATGGAGGGCAAAAGATAGAACACAAGAGGAAATTTCATAGAGGATATAAAAGTTGTAAAGAAACTGCTATTAGGAGACTGGAAAAATAGGCCAACTCTATTATACAGTGACAGAACCACCAGCAAACATATGACTGCAGTAACTTAGAAGATAGAAAACATACCTGTAGTGGGTGGGATGGTTGCCCCCCAAAAAAGATATGTCCATGTCCTAAACCCCAAAACCTATGAATGTGACTTTATCTAGGAAAAGGGTCCTTGCAGATATGATTAAGTCAAGGATCTGGAGATGATTAAGGGGGAGGAATGTGGAAAAATCTCTTTCCAATGGTAAGTGTCCTTATGAGAGAAGAGGAGAAGGCCATATGAAGATAGAGGCAAAGCCTGGAGTTCTGAGGCCACAAGTCAAAGCATGCCTGGAGCCTCTAGAAGCTGGAAGAGGCAAGGAAGTGTTCCCCCCTAGAGCCTTTGGAGGGAGCATGGCCCTGCTGCCACCTCGATTTCAGACGTCTGGCCTTCAGAACAATGAAAGAATACTATTTTGTTGTTTTAAACCATCAAGGAAACTAATACAGCACCTCACCCCCTCACGTGGACGGGTAGAGCAAAGCCAGAAGTGATGCACCGAAAGGAGTCGCCTCCCAGTGGAAGGAACGCCCAAGGGAGGGAAATAAGTGCTGCCTCCCAACAGAAACAAGGCATAGACCACCTTGCACATTTGTTCCCACATCTTTAAAGTTATGGATTGGAATTTTGCTTCTCTAGCTTCCTAGTGTCAGTTTTAAAATTTTGTGGTCTTAGAATTTAAATCAGTTATCTAGGTTATGTCTGTAAATTCCTTCACATAAGTGCACGCCTTTTTAAACAGTTCTTTCAAATGTATATTTTTAGTAACTTTTAGTTGCTCTCTACCTTAACATTTCTATTCATTTATCCAGGTCTTTGCTTTTAGATAAAAATATCAAAATGCAATGGGGTGTGAGCAGTTTCATAATTAATCAGTGTAATTCCTGTTCCAATTCATCTATTACATTTCAGAATTTCCCTTTTACTCATTCCACAATAATATTCGATGACAATGACTTTTTTATGGCTGTAAGTTCATTGCCAAAGAGCAGAACAATACACTTAAGGGTTATTTTGCACTTTGGTTTACCCACCTAAAATGAAATGCAATTATATTGGAAGGAGATATAGCCATGATTTTAACACTTTTAGTAAAAGTTTACTATGTGTACGTGTTCTAAGGGTTAATGTACTCACAACAGCCTTATGAAGTAGGTAGGTTCTGTTATCACATTAATTTTGCAAACAGGTTAAGTGAGTTTCTGTGGACCCACAAAGAAGAGGTGGCAGACCTGGAGTCCAAGGCTAAGTGTCAGACTCAAGAGGCTATATTCTTAACTGCTATGCCACACTTCTCTATATCCAAATATACAGCAGTTTATAAGAGTATAAATGCATAAAAAGGAAAAGGATATTATAGAGAAATATTAGAACTTCCTCTTTCCCTTTTCACTGTTCTGTTTCTCACCCCCTTTTTCCCATTCCAGACATTTTGGAGTGGGGAGAAGACCATTAGTGAGAATAAGTAAATATATATGTAGGTATACATTTGAGGGGTTTTGTATATATGGCTGCACTCATTAAGAGGTGACATTTCCCTTTGAATTATTTAATTGCCAAAGAATGTTCTGTGTGAATGTAAGGTTTGAAAAGATAACCCAAAACAAATTATTTCAATTTTCGTATAGTTAAGAAAAATCCCGACCAAGTTGTATATAATATGTAAATATGTTTGTAATGTTGCCATTGGGCTCCTGTGTGGGAAGGATAGTCTGTACATTAAACTGAATTTCACCTAACAATCAACTCCAGAGTCTTCATCAAGGACCCTGTACTGGGCAGAAAGAAAACAAAAACGTGTCCTCCGTCTTCAGCTGGCTCTGTCTTGCTTGTAGAATTTGTGAGGTGCCAGTCTTTGCAAGCCCACAGACGAACATCTAACTCGATGGTACTGGTTACATATTAATTGATGTTTACAAATCAAATCATATTTTCCTATTAACTAAAATTCTGATTTCAAAACTTCTTATTTGTTCTAATTCATCGATATTTGCAAGAGCTTGGTAGGCATTTCTATAGCCACCAGTCTTTTTAATGTGTAGTTAATGGCATGTAAAATATTTAAAATCACTAGGGGAACGGTCTGTTCAAACAGGAACAGCTTTACAACACCCATAATCACCTCCCTTTAATTGACTAGCAGGTGGGGCGCAGCAGGGAACATACCAGGAGACAGGAAATCTTCACTGTTCTCAGAACTCCCCACGTGGCTCTCCCAGACACCTATTTTCTCATATGTAAAGTGAGAGGGTTTGACAACCTGATCTCTCTGTCGTCATCATATTAGATACTCTGCCTTGAACATGTGAATTTCTATAGATCTCTTTTTCTTAAAGCAAGGCACACCTGTACTCTTTGTTACCTTCAGGTTTTTTATACTTTACGCCCAGATCTTCACTGCCACGGTATTTGTATGTCTCTTGTTCCCTCCACTCTCTACCTCCCACCTCATTTCAATGCTTTCTATTACACTATTTCTACTGCCAGAAATTGCCAGTAAATGATAGTTTTTCTCTTGGAATTATGAGCCACTGATACAAAATATTATAGGAACGATTTATCTGTGGAATCCAAGGGTAGAATTTAAAATGACATATGCCACTCACTCACTTTGTCCCAGCTTAGTGGCATGGATATATATACACTACCAAATGTAAAATAGATAGCTAGTGGGAAGCAGCCGCATAGTACACGGAGATCAGCTCCATGCTTTGTGTCCACCTAGAGGGGTGGGATAAGGAAGGTGGGAGAGAGATGCAAGAGGGAGGAGATATGGGGATATATGTATACATATAGCTGATTCACTTTGTTATACAGCAGCAACTAACACAACAATGTAAAGCAATTATACTCCAATAAAGATGCTAAATAAATAAAATGAAATATGCGTTTTAGCTCGTTATATGTAAATCAGGAACATGAATAAAGAATAATAAACAAATAATTAGGGAAACTATAAACAAACTTTTACACAGTATCTAAAAACTAAATTCAGACAATTGAGAATAACGTTTTATATCATCTGTAAAAACTAAATTTAAAGAAGTTAACATTTGGTAGACAGTGAAACTCATCTAGCAGCATGACTGCAACACCCTGCCCTCCTCTGGAACATGCATTAGTTTCCAAAGCTCTCCCTGCTCCACCCTTTACCACTTGACCATCAATTCTTAACAAAGAAATCATAATTTCTCTTAAAAACTTAGGTTGTGTCACTTCCCAGGAACTTGAATCAGTATAAAAGCCAAGGTCATGGTAAAGGCCTATAAGTTCTACAGGACAAGCTCCCAACTCAACTTGGACCTCTCTCCTTCTACTGCATCCTTACCCACTCCTGCTCCGGCACTGCCTTCCTTTCTGCTCCTCAGGTAAACATGGGCACATGCCCTCCTTAGGACATTTGCATTTGTTGTTACCTCTGTCTGGAACATTCTTCCTCCAGATAACCTCATGGCTCACTCTCTTACCACCTTCATGTCCTTCCCAAAGTCAAATCACATCATTTCAACTAGACTTCCTTGGACAACCTGCTTGAAACGTCATCCTCCCTCCTCCCTAGCACTCCCCATCTCCCTTATCCTGCTCTGTTCTTTCTTTGTCCCGTGAGACTTCTCGTCCTCTAACAAATCATGTAATTGACTTATTTATCAAGTCTTGTGTTTATTTTCTGTCTGTGCCCTCATTCTCTACCAGAATATAGCCTCCACGTGAGCAGGGGACTGTTTCCCTGTTGGGTTATCCCAAGTGCCTAAAACAGGGCCAAGCCCGTAATATGTGCTCAGTAAGTATTTAGTGCATGAATGTCCACTCCTGAGTCCTCCTGCTGGCAGCTACGTTCCACATCACTGCTCTGCCTGGCTTTGCCCACCTGCACCCGCCACCGCTCACAGCCCCCTGGAACTCGTGGCCTGCAGCTTCCCTTGACAGAATGCAGGCTGGGGGCAGAGGGGATGCCAACCTCCCTTCACTCCCCCACGTCTTCATTCCCATCGCCTTCACACAAGGCTGGATGAAGTATCACAATTTACCAAGCGTGGAGGCCAAATGAAGAGAATCACAGCAGAATAAAGGCAGGATGTTGAAATACTGCATTTTATGGGCCTGTTTCTATAGTCCAAGCAAGAGCACAAAAAAATTTAAATCATTCCCCAAAAAGGGCTCTCAGTCGACATGCCCCAGCTCCTACCCTTGCACACCTGCCATCCAGGACTACACAGGAAAGAGTGCTGCTTCACGCCTGCATAGCCCAACCCTTCACTAACTTCCTTTAGCAACTCCTACCCCTGCTCCCGGGATTTCATCTTTCCCTAGCAGGTCTCTTTCTCCTTCTACTAGACAGTAGTCTATGTGACAAAATAGTCCCTCTAAGTACATTTTCCAAAGTCTAAACTGAGCTCTAACACTGCACTGCGGCAGGATCTATCGTGAGCATCCAGCACAGGGCTTAGCCCACCAGGACAGTTTTCTCCAATATTCCGTCACCTGGATGAGGCACACAATGAGGGTTCCCCTGCTCATGCAGCAGGTGACACTCAATCAAGTGAGTGCAGGGGAGTGTCCACCTATTCACAAACTCCCTCACAGACACACATCACCCAGACAAAACATTTATGCTCAGAAACAGTGATCTATATTAAGGAGGAAGAATGCGTCTCTAAATGCAAAATACCCTACGCACGTCCTCCCCACAAAGGTAATAAGGGTACTCCTCCCATTTGCTCGTCTCCGTTTCCAGGCTGTGTTTGCCATTTACATGAATAAGCAAACAGGAGCCCAACAGTTACATTGACAAAGACCTAATCAAAACTCCAAAAATCTCTGTAAGCACAAGGGAGATAACGTGAGCATTTATAATTCTGTGATGAAAATCAAGGTCTCTGGAGTCAGAATTTGGTAAAGAAGAATTATACTTCCAAACTATATACAAGATGTTACCCATCAACTTGGGAAGACTTGACAAATCTAACTTTAGTAATTTGAGAGAAACCTTAATAGATGAGGGAGGTATGTAAGAAATCAGAGAACCCCAAGTGTAATGGGATGGAGCAGACAACCAAATATAAATGTGCCTGGCTGGCTGGAAGTACGAGAGAATATATAACCCTTGAAGACCCCAACAGTCAAGTGCGTTTCAAATTAAAACACCAAGCAACATGAATGATTTCAAAACCAAACTACATTGGAGAACCATCTGAGGTTGTCATCACTAATACTGATGGTTGTACTCCAATCCAAAAGACTAAAACCAGACATGGTATATAGGGCAGTTTTCCATGACCATAATGCACAGGAAATAAAATGGTACGTAAGCATGGAGAGAGATCTGCCACTAATTCAGATGACTGACTACATTAGTTGCAAAGACCTAAGTAGAAAAAATTACAAAGCAGAAAAGTCATTGACTCCTATTAGAAATACTTATAAAATCACAACTGGCAGCCACACACACACTCACACGCATGTGCACACACACATGCACACACAAATAATCTCAAACAAACTTAAGTTCAGTTATTGAACTGTTATATTTAAATACAACAAAGTATCCAGATTTTTAAAGTTTGCAGTTCAGGAGCATCTCCTTCACCAGCTTGTGTTGCAAAGAATCCAGTCCAATGAATTGTGTAAAGGTAGGTTGCTGCCTGTTCACACATCCTTAAGATTCTGGGCTCATGGATTATGTTTTGTAAATCAGTTAACTTACTAGCCAGAGATTAAGGTAAATTCTTCTAAGGACTAAAAGTTGACTTAGAGCATTAAGAAGGATTAATGTTTAGCTGTGGAGAAGCTAAAGCACTAGGATAGCATGTTTACGCAGTGCTGTAGATCACAATTAATCCAAAATTAGTATAAAAGATCAGTAGCAAACCCTTTTGCATGCCAGCCTGGCTTAGCCCTAACACTCGTGACTTACCGTGGGGAAACTCAGTGAGCAGAGTTCCTCCCCGCCTGTCCTCATAGGTCTAATGCTTTCAGAGCAAAACATGCATTTGAAATGGTTAGCTTATGTGACCTTTGCTTTGAGAAAATAAATGCAGAAGTCAGCCTTCTAGATATCTGTCTACCTTTTATCAATGCGGCAAATCTATTAAAGTTGCTGGGCTGCTAGCATTAAACAACACCAAATTTAGTTTTCTAACTGCTACAACAGAAATACCAGTTTTTCAAAAAACACTATTATTCTACATTACATCAGCAAAGTGAATTATAAAAGACATGACCTTTTAGATGTATAAAGTGCCTGTTAAATAGTTATAAATCCACAAGAGATTTATTCATCTTTTGTATACGAAATATGACTACTGAAAAGACTCCACGCAATGTGTATTTGTTAATTTACAGGTTTATGTGTAGTTTTGCTCCATGTATTTACTAAAAATAATTTTAAGAGTTTATTCCTCTCCCGTGGAAATATGTGTTTTCATTGTGTGAAAACTACTTTTAAAAATGTATCAGAACAGGATTAAATTGTCTACCTAATTACAAATGTATGTTTTTGTCATTTCTCCCAGCATATTTTCATTTTCTTTTCAGAATCTTTTTTGATAGTTTAACTTGATAAAAATTTAATTTAAATGTGATAAAATTTTAATCATTTTTGACCGAAAACATGCAAATTACTAACATAGAAGAGGAAAATACGTTTACTCAAAAACACGGTTTGCAAATTGCTCATATCATACTAGTTTTATTAAAGAATATAGAGGATATGTATCAAAGTTGTACCATATCATTCCCAATAAAACTTTAGTTTTTTTTGGTAACTCCTCATAAATATTCCCAAACTGAGAAAGGGTCTCTTCTGGACGCCATTTTTGAGTCATAACTCAGAATGGATTATCCTAGAGGGACATTATTACAAGTGGTAGTTACCTTCACTAGCAGGATTTTTTTTCATATTAATGTACTTTTTTGTTGTTTTTTTTGCATTTTTTTTAAGTGGGGTATACTTGTTTTACAATGTTGTGTTACTTTCTACTGTACAGTGAAGTGGAGTTCCCTGTGCTATACAGCAGGTTCTCATTAGTTATCTATTTTATACATATTAGTGTATATATGTCAATCCCAATCTCCCAATTCATTCCATCCCCACCTTCCCCCCTTGGTGTCTATACATTTGTTCTCTACATCTGTGTCTCTATTTCTGCCATGCAAACTGGTTCATCTGTGGAATCTAGAAAAATGGTACAGATGAACCGGTTTGCAAGGCACTAGTAGTTACTGAGCAGCTACCACAAACAGTACATTCTCTTATCCAAACTTCACAGCATTATCTGTGGGGTAGGTAATAATGAGACCTGGCTTTATATGTTAAGGACGATCCTGAAGTTCAGAGAAGCTAAAACAACAAAAAAAAAAAAAAAAAAAAAAACCATAAAAAACACCCCACTTCAGAACTTTCAAGTATTAAAGAAGACATTTGATTCCAAATTCAGTTATCCTCTCTTCATATATTGTTTTCAAATCCAGGCTATACTGTCAAATATTTTAAATCTATTTTATATCCTAAATATTGAATATTTTCAATAAATATTGTAATAAAAATATCACTTGAGATTCAAATAGTTAAATAAAATTGGAAGAATCAAAATTATGCTATAATTTTGAAATTTTGTCTTGAATTTAGGAGTTTAATTAAAGGATTAAAAAAAGATTTTTTTAAAACGTTTTTTCCTGTTTAGAATTTCAGGTCACCTTCAAATGTATAGAGGCTAAAATAAAGTTTTTATTTATTATGTCTGAATTTAATCCCAGATTTATGGCTCTTCAAATTATGGGTTGAAATGTAAAATAAAATAAAGCATTCCAGGACAGTGATGTTGAGATAACTTAATAGTAATTTGAGGGGAAATGTTAGACCATCCTTAATACAAAAATGCAAAGGAACTCTAAGTGATTGAAAATTTAAGTATTTTTCTAAAGTATGTAATAAAATGAGTATAATATAATATTTATCAGGTATGTTAAGGAATTAAAGTTTTCTCAACGTTAAACCAAAATAAAAGAGTACAAAGGAAAAGATGGTCGGCTATAAATATTTAAAACAAGAAAGCTTTCTGTGTGCCTTTCATTTTCTCACTTGAAATAAGAAAATATATGCATTCAAGGGCCAAGATTTAATAAAAATATGATTGTCACTGTTCCATCAAGGACATTCTTAGTGCAACTGGCATTTTTCTCTTTGACTGCTAGTGGGTGGTAATGAACTAGGGCTACCAATCCAGCGTGAAACGCCTGCCTTGACTCATGCTAAGAGGCCAGTCATCTCACTCACCTCACCACCACTTTTGCAACTGTCAATACAGCAAAAAATAAATAACATCTCAATATTGATATACAAATGTTGTTGACCTTACTTCCCCCCCTGAAAATATCTTGAGGCTAAAAATATGATGATAAGGAATGGTCTCAAGGAAAAGCAAATGATTCAATGCGTGAACTGAACTAGCCACATCATTCAGGGAGCGCCATTTTTCCTTAAAGAACAACGGACAGGCTATGGTTATTCCAATTTGGGTATTAGGCTATCACTGTCTTGGGGGAAAGTGAACAAAGGAACCCTATAACTCCAAGGAAAATAATTCTCGGCTTTTGATCCCAATGACAAAATTCAAACTTTCAAGTGGAAATGTGAAGTTTAAAAAACTTGTATTCACTAATCTGAGTCTGACTGCTTCCCAGTGCTTGAACACTGTTCTGATGAGATGGGTGATGATATTAACAGTGTGGGTTTGGGCGGTGGGAAGGGGGTTGGTTTTCTTTTTGCAACTGTGTCGAGTCCAGGACTTCCCTGAGTGATTACAAGTGAGAGCGTCTCCTGCTGGCCTTGAGGAAACACTCATGCTGTGTCCGCCCTATGTATGGAAAAGTCACACAGCAAGAAAGGGAAACAGCCTCTAGCTGCCAACAGCCAGCAAAATAATGGGGACTTCAGTCCAACAACTACAAGGAACTGAATTCTGCTAACCACCAGGGAGCTTGGAGGAAGATCTGGAGCCCTAGATAAGAACACGGTCCTGGCCACACCTTGGTTTAGCCTGAGGAGAGCCTGAATCAAGGACCCAGATAACGCATACCCGACTCCTGACTGTGAGATCCAAAATTCCTGTTGTTTTAACATACTAAATTTGTGGTGATTTCTTGCACAACACTAGATAACCAATGCAAGGGGCTAGGAAGAGCCCCTGTGGTTCTAATTGACTTGTCAGTAAAATAGGACTGGCACAGAAAAACTCCAGAAAGAATTTCCATCCATTTGATCTAAAATGTTTGTGCCTCCATAATAAAAATGAGGTGCTTACCTATTCCCTGGCCCCCTCCAGAAAACGTCAAGGTCTTAGCTTTAGAGTGGTGAGAGTTCCTTAACTGACCACCTTCTGTTACAAGTAAAATGAGACAAATTAAATACTATTACTCTACTATTATCACAGTTGCTTTTATAAAGTGGTTTATGTGAATTACAGTATAGGACACTTGCAGGTCACAGTATTTTTGGTGTGTTAGAGAATAAATAAATAAATATGGGTATGAATACTCGTATTTTAAATTCAAGCTTATGGATTTTTTAAGTATAATTTCTGTAGAATTCTTATACTTACATAGTAGGCATAAGTGTTAGACAATATCTAATGTTAACTCATGAATCCTCATACAGAAGCTGTGGGGTACTATTATTATCCCCATTTTACACATAAGATAACTGAAGCACAAAGAGGGGACGTATATTGCCCAAAATCATACAAATAATCAAGCTGGGATTCAAACCTAGATAGTCTGACTCTGGAATCTGTGCTCTTAACTATGCAAAACTGCCTTTTTATGGTCAAAACTGTACTTGAACTTGAAAGTAATCTCACCCACCTTACTCTATAATTCTGATTTGATAAAAGAAAGGGAAAATACATATTTTAAAATCATTAATATATTTTCATATTTTGTCATTTTACCAACATAATTTCACAGGTATAATAACCAATGAATTATTAGTTTGGTTTAATTTTCAAGATGAGAAAGACAAAGAAGTTAAATTTGCAATTTGCATTTGATATCACTTACTATCCTTGTCAATCTAGACATATAATAAAAATAGAGACATCACAAATCTCTAAGACTGAGTAAAACTATAAAAATCAGGTCAATAATTTAGCATGATTTAGTAGAAGAATCATTTTTCTCTCTCTTCATTTTTTTTCTTTCTCTGTTCTTTTTTTTTTAGCTCGCAAGTTCTGCTCCAGAGCCCAGAGCTTTTTCAGTCTTTATCTTACTTGATTTCTCTGTAACATGAAACTGCTGAACAAACTCCTCATTCTTGAAATGCCCTCTTCTCTCGGATTCCATGACACCACGCGCTCCTGGCTACTCTGTACCTGCCTATTTGGGGGATTCATCCTCCTCTGGTAATTTATGAAGTATTGATCTCCCTCAGACCTTCATACTTGGGCCTCTGTCTTCACACTGCACATCCTTCCAAATAATGGGCTTATTCTTAAAGCTTTATCTCTTGGATTCTCTCCCCATATCACCTCCTAAACGTTTGCATATAATGTCTCACAAGGATGCCAAACTCAAATTTGAATGCATCGTCCCCTCCAAACCCAAACCACCTTTCCTTTCTCCTCCTTCTCTCCCTTCCTTCTCCTTTCTTTCTCCTCTTTTTATTGTACTATGAGTTACCTAACCCATATCATTTAAAGCTTGTAAAATTCTATCTGATTTATAAACAAACAAAATAAAAAAATTTCCCATCATCTTCCCCCTTTGACCTAAGTTGAAATTCCCTTTATGTTACAACATTGAATCAGACATAACTCACTTGCACTTTCAGATACAAACATATTTACTGAATGCCTACAAGGTAGTAAAGACTTGATTCATTATTTTCGTAAATTCAAAATCAAGTGGGATTCATAAAATCGCAGTATGTTAGATGGGCTTATTCAGTCTAGTAATATGAATTGGTAAGAGTAAATAGTCTTAAGTCCATTTTAAAGTTGATGAATCTGAATCCCAGAAAAGTACAATGGTTTACCCAAAATGGAACAGTCATAAATTTGCAGTACTGATCCAGAAAATATTGTCTACTTGATCTACCCTCCTCTCCATCCTTGGTCTCATATTTTTAAGAAGAAGAATTTGCATTGAACTGTACTTCTGGTACTCGTGAGAGAGGAACAGGTGCTAGACCTTCCCATAAGTACAACAGCGTTAAAATATAAGCAAGATGGGCTTCCCTGGTGGTGCAGTGGTTGAGAGTCCGCCTGCCGATGCAGGGGACGCGGGTGCCCCAGTCCGGGAGATCCCACATGCCGCGGAGCGGCTGGGCCCGTGAGCTATGGCCGCTGAGCCTGCGCGTCCAGAGCCTGTGCTCCGTGGCGGGAGCGGCCACAACAGTGAGAGGCCCGCGTACTGCAAAAAAAAAAAAAAAAAAAAAAAAAAAAAAAAAAATATATATATATATATATATATATATATATATATAAGCAAGATTTATTAGACTGCATGTTCAGCAGAGATCAAAGACTTCAAGAGCTAGGGTCCAGGACAGGTGATTTTTAATGGAAAAGACAAAAGGAACATTGGTCAGGCCAAAAAGGACCACCTGAAGTCTCAGGAGAGTCCTCTGAGCAGCTCTGAGGCAGTCTGAGTGTGCTGGAAATCTGAGAATGACAAGATAAGATAAAAACAAGTATGTGAGGGGTCTAAGGAGTAGATCACGGCTCAAGACAAACTGATACCACTTCACCTTCCAAGGGATAATTCTCTAGTATGTCACTTGAGGTGGCTTCATACCCCTGACATACATCATGGGAGCAATTCCAAAACCTCTGTCTCAAGGAACGAATTCATTAAGTAATCTTCAGAATCCCCTGAGACCTAGACAATCTCAAAATTCCATAAAAACAAATCTCTGAGTCGTGTATCTCTAATCCATCTCCTATTTTATCAATTTCCTCAAAGCAAAATTCCATATATCGGGTGGCCTATAGATGAAATGTGTGCTATTGAAAAAGAAATTTGTGATTTTGCAAGTAATGCAAAATTCTAAACCATCTTTTTGCTCATGAAGCTCCTGTTTGCAGGAACTGAATACGTATCGAACAATCTCTAAATCAAATAATCCTGCTCAGGTATCTTTGAACTACCTGTTTACTACCTGCCATCCTGTATCTTCTTATCTTCTTGTTCAAAACTTACCTTATTTCAACACACAGTTTGCAGTCTTTGCCACATCAACTATACAAACTATTTACTAACCACTCCCCATTTTCTTCCAACTCATCGTAAACTTTTTCTAAGCAATACCCACAAGTGAATATATACTAATTCTAAAAATCAAGTCTTTCCAAATTAATTTCTCTTGGCTCCTATAACCCCAATTATTCTGAGAGTGTATATATATTTTCACTACTTCTTTCTTCAAGATTCTTGCACCCAGGCAAACATCTTTATTATAGTTGTAAATTTTTTCCTGAAAACTGTGATTAAGAAAGTTGAGCTCTAGAGAGAGGCTGCTTAGGTTCAGATCCTGGCCCCACACCTTCCAGCTCTGTGAACTTAGCTCCTGACCCACCCGGTGTCTTTCTGTGTGTAACAGGGATAACAAATACTACTACCAACTTCATAGGGCTGTTTGGAAGATTAACTAAGACACTGTACATAGAGCCCTCAGAACATAAATGCATACAGTAAACACTGACCAGAGGTGTTCTTCAGTAGTAGTAGCAGTCACCGTAATTGTCACAGAAAAAGAAGACTTTGGAATGAGGTGACTCCTGGTTCCCGGGCTCTGCCATTAATTAGCTTTATGACCTTTGACAAGTTACTTAGTATATTTCAATCTGGTTTCATTATCTTTAAAACTGAGATAATAGCACCATAATCAAGTTATTGGAAAGATGAAAAAAAATTGTGTGTATAATGCTTCACAGAGTACCTGGCATACTACACATGTTATAAAATAATAATGCTTACAGTGTATTCCCAAGTAAAGATTAAGAGAACTCACTTTAATGAAAAATAACTCAATTCACTAAATATTCTGCTCCCTAGCCATCTAGTCCATTCACCCAGCTAACTCCGACTCATTTTTTTAAATATTAGCCCAAAAGTCACTTTGTAAACCTTCTCAGTAGCTTGGAAGAGGTCCTCAAGTTTCAGAAAGGATCACAGCCAGAAGAAGACCTCGACAGCCACCTCGACCATGTTCCAGGATAGGTTAGGCACAAATGTTATACGCGCCCGAATAGCAGCCTGCACTGCCATTTACCATTCACACCATTTGTCATTACTTTTCAGTCCGTACCTACTCTGCTAAGCTAATAATTCAAGGGAGATAGGGACCACATCTGAACTGTGAGCTGCTATAACCCCATGGATGAGGACAGTGCACAGAGTATAACTTCAATCTTATAAAGTGAATCAATAAGTGAAAGATATGAGCCAAGATAAATATTGTCTGAAAAAGTCACAGCAAACTACTAAGGAGATTTAAAGAAAGGAAAGATTCTATCCACATGAGGCTGTCATACAGGGAACTTGACAAGAGAAAAAGCATTTAAGAAGGTCTTGAATGTTAAATGGGGCTTTGTCATACGGATATTAAAGAAGGTCACGGAGATAGAGGGAACGGCTTTCTTGGAATCTCAGAGAAAGTCCTCAATAAATAGCACCCCCTTCCCCACCCAGGTTGAGCAAGTTGAGAAATAAAGTTAAAACTAAGCTAAAATATGGACCTTACTATTGATAGATGTCATATTGAAGGGTGCAGCTTAGCTGCAGAGCCAAATGTATCCACTAATGGAATCCTGGAGTTAGGCAGGCTGACCCAGCCAATGGCAGCAGCCCCAGGCCTGTGCCCTGGCACCAAAAGGGCCCACATTCAGCAGCCAGATCCCAATTAAAGAATGGCAGAGGGGCTTCCCTGGTGGCGCAGTGGTTGGGAGTCCGCCTGCCAATGCAGGGGACACGGGTTCGTGCCCCGGTCCGGGAAGATCCCACATGCCACTGAGCAGCTAGGCCCATGAGCCATGGCCACTGAGCCTGCGCGTCCGAAGCCTGTGCTCCGCAACGGGAGAGGCCACAGCAGTGAGAGGCCACAGCAGTGAGAGGCCCGCGTACCCAAAAAAAAAAAAAAAAAAAAAAAAGAATGGCAGAGATATGTTGAGCTTTCCCGATCATTCTACCCAAATGTATTCATCAGAAGAATTACTCCATCCTCCCAGGGATAGAGAAGGAGGGGACAGAAAGAGCCCAAAATTGTGCTGAGGGAAAAATCTCTCCTCATGGAAACCAGGAGTGAAGGAAGGCATTTTTCTCCAATAAGAACAAAGGGTCCTGGGCATATATCCAGAAAAAACCATAATTTGGAATGATACATGCACCCCAATGTTCATTGCAGCAGTATTTACAGTGGCCAGGACATGAAAGCAACCTAAATGTCCATTGACAGAGGAACGGATAAAGAAGATGTGATACATACATACAATGGACTATTACTCAACCATATAAAAGAATGAAATAATGCCGTTTGCAGTAACATGGATGGACCTAAAGATTGTCATACTGAGTGAAGTCAGTCAGACAGAGAAAGACAAATATCATATGATAATGCTTATATGTGGAATCTAAAAAAAAATGGTACAAATGAACTTATTTACAAAACAGAAATAGAGTCATAGATGTAGAAAACATATTTATGGTTACTGGGGGGAAAGCAGGGGGAGGAGGGAGGGATAAATTGGGAGACTGGGATTGACATATACCCACTACTATATACAAAATGGATAACTAATAAGGACCTAATGTATAGCACAGGGAACTTTTCTCAATACCCTGTAATGAACTATATGGGAAAAGAATCTAAAAAAGAGTGTATATATATATATATATATATATATATATATATATATATGTATAACTGATTCACTTTGCTGTACAGCAGAAAGTAACACAACATTGTAAATCAACTATACTCCAATAAATTTTTTTTAAATGGGTATATTGGGAATGACCGTGAAGTTCAAGTTACCGGGGTGCAAGACGTTTGAAAGGACACGTTAGGGGATAAGGTTGAAATACTGGGTCAGGGCTTTGGAAAGTTCTCCAATTGATATAATGAAATCTTTCTACATAATTTTAAAGAAATATATAGCCATTTAGAAATTTTTAGGAAGAACAGTATGTGATCTAAGCTTCTCAGAGTGACAGCATATTGCAACAGTGAGAAGCATGGAGTTAGGCTGGAGCTAGACCGCTGAGTTTCTCAAACTTTTTTTTTGTTCTTATCTGCCAAAGAAAAGTATTGGGAAGTAGGAAAAGCACTAGCTTTGAGTTAGGCAAATCTGCATTCAACTCTCTATTCTGTCACTTATTAGATTTGAAATCTTAGATAAGCTACTTAATCATTCTGAGACTCAGTTTTATTATCATTATATCTACATTGCTAGGTTGATACTAAATGAAATAATCATGTAAAGTGCCTAGCAGTTAACAGATGCTCAGTTAATGGTTACTATCATTTTTATCATTATTGTGTAATCTCATAGAATATATGTCCTCTAAGAATATGAACTAAAGGTTTTCATGCTGTACATAATCGTTTTAAGGCATAGAGTAGCGCTACACCGTAGAAGTGACATGAAAACCAATTTAAGATTACAAACAGGAAGATGAGTCAGATTGCCTGTTCCTTCAACAGATCCCTGGTTGCACTGTAGTGTTAACAGTTTTAGAATCTTGTGTACAGCACTATTTTATCTAGTTACTTTTAAAGTTATTTGTAAATAATTTTCTAAATATAATACAGATCTGTGAACTGAGAGATCCACTACATTTAGGTCTTAAAGAGAACAGAAAATCCTGCATATCCTGCCCAGATATGTCACTATTTGCTAGATATAGTAATTTTTCTCTTTTTAAAAATATATGACAGCTAGCTCAAGTTTTTAGCAAATGGTATTAAAAGGAACATCAGGATGCTTTACGTTGAGTCTGTGTCATTTTATAATTTGGTATTAAAACAAGAAGACATCGTGCCAGGGAGGACCACTAGTAAATTGAGTCCTCTTCAGACAAAGCTGAAAAACATCTTTTTAGTTGCAGGGAGCGGCACAACAGAACCTGCTATAATCATATACAGATGATGAGAATTTGTCTAATGTTTTATGGTGAATCATTGATGAGGCCAGCAGAAGGAAAATTTGTAGAAATAAAATCACCTTGACAGTAGAGTACCAGGGTCAAAAAGCAAAGTCAAGTCACTGTTCTTAGCTTTAATAAAAACAGTATGATCTGTCATCAACACAGCATTTTTACACTCATGGACAATGCACTCTGAGATCTCCTGCTGTGTTTCATTTGATTTTTACCAAAACCAACAAAGGACAACTTATAGCCGGTGATTCATTGTGACAGGAGAAAGCCATAAAGATACGCATGTTTAGACCCTTGTAAATAAACAGTCTCCAGTGTGATTTTTCAATACAAAGGACGTTATCCAGGCTGTAGAGGAACAACTACTGGGGTTTTCTAAATTATGAATCCATGTCTGAAGATTAAGAAAAAGCAATTATTTTGCATGTCATTGCCACACACCTCAGGCTGTTCTCCAACTGGCTGAATGTAGTGTTTAGGTAAGAAATAAAAATGCAAGCTTCCTGATGAGACGGAGTAGTGCCATGTAGTCTCCATAACAATACTGCTGGATAGCAAAGCCAAACAAACAGAATAATTAATAATTAAACACAAAGATTAAAAGAGATTGTCTCTGGGGTTCTACCTAAGAAATGGTGCAAACTCAGTAACAAGCTCCCATTCTTCATCTCTAGACAGTTTTCTTTCCTAATCGAATGAGATAAAATACAGAATGAAAAGAACAAATTTTTTTAAATAGTTTTTAATTGTGTATCACCCTTGCTGTAATTTTTCAAAAAGAAGTTTCAACTAAACCAAATTAATAAGAACAGGTAGCATATTATTTCTTGGTAACTGTTACCTCATTGCATCTAATTTGTGTCCTCTTGAAATGTTTATTCTCTTATTTTTGAAGTTATGTTCTAAAGTTCTAAATATTATGACTGATTTATACTGTAAGATGTACAGTTTACAAAATGATACTCGATATCCACCCAAGATCCAGGATCTAAGATATTGTGTAAATTAAAGTAAATGACCACAAAATATGTTTATTTGGGAAATAATATTAATAAAACATCCCACTTGTGTTAACTCTGCTTTTTGGTATGGATGTAAAACTAAAATAAAGTGAATTATTATCCACTTCAGAAATTAGATCACTGCAGCTTCATTCTGAAGTTTACATGTGAAAAGCTGTGGCCCTGAGTAAAATAATGAAAAAGAGAAACTTGGTTGGGCAAAAAAAGAATCAATCATTTTAAACTGCTGGCCGTATCTATACTGCTTTATTTCTATGACTCTTGCATTTCATTATTTCTCATTTAGCAACTGAAGGCAGAAGTATGTTGGCAACCGTGTTTGCTGTAGAAATAACTGGACTGGATTTAGCAATGTGCTAAAACAGGATATCCTACCATCATTGGCATTAATAAGAGACCTACAGCTTTTAAAAATGAGTTGCTGGACTACCCAGCCCCCCAGTATGAATAATGTATTTACCCTCTGAGAAAGTGAATTTTTCCTGGTCAAGCTTCAAGTGCATCAACTTGAGTAATGTAACACAAATCCCTTCCTCCTTATTTGTAAAAAGATCCCAACGTTCTACATTGAATCATCTTAGTTCTACTTTGATAGGATTAAAGATATAATTATATTGTCTTAATTTTTTTCTTTTTTTGCTTTTTGGTTTCACTTTTCAGAAGAAAAGTAGTGATGAAATAATAAAATGAACAATTTCAAAAGCAAACTGATGTTACTTCATCTGGTTAATGTGAAAGGATTTCCCCCCCCAGCACATCAGAAAGTAATTTACTTAAAGGAGAGATAGTTATGATAAAACTCAATTTAAACAAGGTGGTTCGAGATTTGATAAGATATGGAAGACCTAGTTATTTATGTTAAACTCTAAATTCTCAGTTCAGTTAACCTTTCACATCATCACAATACTTTACAAGAGCTGTAGGACAATGTCATTTGACAGGGATCACTAAGATATTTTGGAACAGTAATCTTTAAATGTTAGAATGCCTAAAGATTAAAAAAAAACAACAACCTAGAATCTGCTGGGTTCTTTGACTTTCTTATTTTCGACACCTCTCCTATATTCTAAGTCATTTCTTCTTTCCTTGCAGTGTCTCTCAGATTCCTGGTCTCCTCACCTCACATGCCTACTGCTTCCACTCTCATTTGGTGAGATACTCATCAAACCCTCTTTAGATCATTACACAAAAGCCTCGAAGTTGGCCTTCCTACCTAGAGCCCTTTCCTCTTCCAGTCTGACAACATCCCAGCTAGATCAAATCTTCCTAAAATACCACTTTGTCTCCCATCTCCTCTCTAGGAACCCTTGACTGACTACTCATTTATGCTCAGAAAGAATGCAAGTCTGCCCCTGCATATCTGGACATCATGAAGAACAGCCATTACCACCGGCCAGCTGTCCACCTGGTGGAGTCTAATGCTCCCACTTCTCACCAAGCTGACCAACTTCTACAGCTTCCCAGAGGACGGATATACCCTCTCCTCTATTCCTTTGTCCAGGCTCTTCCTCTTGCTGAAATGCCTCCCCCTCCTTCCCTCTTCACTTCATCTTTAAGGTTCACCTTCTCCTTGAAAACTTCTTGAAAGCTCCAACCAGCCTAGTAATAGGAATCCCTTTTTTATTCCTTCCATATTTCAAGAAGATAGTAACAATTACTATTATAGCCACTGCCACCATTTATTGATTCTTTCTATGCATAAGACTCCATGGTAAGCATTTATATATTAAAATAATATATATTATATTATTTTATGTAATTCTCAGGAAAATCCTATGAAGTATGAGTAACTTGAAGATCAAAGAGTTTAACGATCTTTCCTCTTGTCGTTGGACTGGAAGGCAAGAGAGTTGGGATTTGAAACCACAAGTGTCTGACTCCAAAACCGTTATTCTTAACACATATCAAATATTGTTTTCATGTATTTCTTTTATATGCATCACAAGGCTATCTTGCAGGCAAAGATTTTGGAGATCTTCAACAAAAACCCTGTTGAGGGCTTCCCGGGTGGCAGAGTGGTTAAGAATCCGCCTGCCAATGCAGGGGACACATGTTCAAGCCCTTGTCCAAGAAGACCCCACATGCCACAGAGCAACTAAGCCCATGCGCCACAACTACTGAGACCACATGCCAGAACTACTGCACGCCTAGAGCCCATGCTCCGCAACAAGAGAAGCCACCACAATGAGAAGCCCGCACACCACAACGAAGAGTAGCCCCTGCTCGCCGCAACTAGAGAAAGCCCGTGCGCAGCAACAAAGACAGAATGCAGCCAAAAATAGAATTAAAAAAAAAAACCTGTTGATTACTAAAACACTACATGTAGTGTTATTCAAATATAGAAGCTGTATTTCTGAATCTCCTCTATTACTTCCTCCTCTTTCCTGTCATCTGTTTATCTCTGTTGTTAGCAATTAACTGGATTAGTGTGATTTTCAACAAGAGCCGAAATTAGAAATCAAATGTATTATGACGACTCTGGCCTAGAGATGTATAAAATAGGAAGGAGACAAGTGAATATTAAAGAGCTAGGGCACAAACAAATATAAACCAGTTCTTTCTAGCTCTTAGAAATATACTGATCAGACAGAAAAGTGAACAGAGTAAGTAGAGTCGTGTCGGTTTTTAAGACTATTTCGCTACAGGGAAGTTTAAGCAGAACATGCATACGTGCATTTATACTTTATGGATGTTTTTTAAAAGTCTATGTCCAGTTAAACACAGAGTCAAGTGCAATATTAAGATGTATTGCCAGCTCAACGAGGATGCAGATGACCCCATGCCTAGCCATCCAGATCATATTTAATCACTGTATGCCTGGTGTACACCAAGCCCTGTGCTGGGTGCCTGGTGAACAGTGGTGACAGAGGCAGCCACAGACCCCACTGGAATCTAGCTATTCAGCCTCCAAAATCAACTGAAGCCCCACCCTCTGCACAAAGCCTTCCTTAGTAACCCTTATTGGAAGTGATGTCTTCTCCCTCTGAAATCTTCTAAAATTCTCTTACATCTTATAGCACTTAGCACTGTATTTAAAAGCACAGGCTTTGGCGCAAGATTACTAGGTGTGAACCCACGTCTTATACTTACTAGCTCTGTGTTTTTGAGCAAATTACTTAATCTCTCTGTGCCTCATGAGGACGATACTAGTTCCTACCTCATATAGTTGTTGTGAAGATTAAACGAATTAATACTATAAAGTACTCAGAGCATTCCAGGTACCACAGTAAGGACTCAATAACAGTGAACTGTTCTTATATAATTCTCACCACCTCCCACTACCACCACCACCAGCAGCATCATTTGGCATCCGTCTTATATATTCTTGTGCATAAATTACTCTTACATGTGTTCAGGGAAACTCTTCTCATGGATGATACACGATCTTCGTTCTATCTTCCTATTGAGACTGACACTGTCTTTTACAAGCAATACTGTTAA
Source organism: Tursiops truncatus (assembly GCF_011762595.2). NCBI lineage: Eukaryota > Metazoa > Chordata > Mammalia > Artiodactyla > Delphinidae > Tursiops > Tursiops truncatus. The sequence continues at coordinate 29,083,610 of NC_047038.1, forward strand.
TGAACAGCCATTGTATGCCGACACTTCCTCTGTATAGTCAAATGCATGAAAAACCTTGCCACTCATTTCTTTAGAAGACGGAGAAAAGATCTCATTTTTTTCTACCAGGAGAACTCTGATTTAAGTCTACAGAGACTATTTCTTTCCTATCAAAATCATAGTATGGTGCCCATTAACTCTGCAAGCAGTTTGGGCAATAAACTCTAAAAAAGATCACACTCTAAGACAGACTCAATTTTGAGAAGCAGGCGAAGAAGCAAAGAGCTTGATAAATACAATGCTACCAGTAAGAGCTCAAAGAATATTCTCTATAAACGTTTAGGCAAGATGTGAGAGAAAGGATCTTAGATAATTCATTTCAAATATAGAGTCAATTGCTTTGCTTTCAATCCCCTTGAAAGGAAAAACGATTATGCTTTTTAGCTGTCAGAACAAAACTCTAGGGTAATTCATAAGGCATTATATTAACACATATAAAACCAAATGAAAAACAGCTTCACAGTATGACCTTACACTTGAGCAAAATCTGGAGCAAGTGTATTGTAGGCCAGATTAATACCCAGTTTACCAGGCAAATAAATTCCACAGTGAGTCACCCTCCTGCTTCTTTATTCTGCCTATGAGGAAATCACAGCTCTAGTTTTAAATAGAGTGCAGGTATTTCAGAACAAAATAGAGGCGACTACTCCAAGCGGAGCTGCAGTTTTTTTCTTTCTTTATTAAGTTTAGGGTTTGGGGTTTTTTTTTTTAAGGTTTTAGAATGCAAATAAGTTAAGACAGATTCACAAACTACAGGAGAGGTTAGAACTGCACTTAGGAAATGGGATATAAAATAGTGTAGTGGTGTCACTGTTACCTGTATTTTAAGTACAATCTATTGAATAATATCATACACAAAAAGGAAGTGTATTTACGACACAGGAGACAGTCGGCTGGGGCTCTTCAAAAGCAGATATTTCAGAGTTTACTTTCACACGCGTTTTCACTTTTTGACCTGCTCTTGACCTGGGTAATTCTTGCAGACCAGTGAGTTTAACAAGGCCTGGGATCTATTAAAAGCGTGGTAGCCTGCCTTTTACTGAGTAGCACGCTGATGGTTTAAAGTAAATGTTAGGGTTTGTCACAGGAACCAATTTGGTTCCCGTTTGTTCTTCCTGCCCCTGCCTGCTGATATTTTTGCAAGTGTTTTCTATTCTTTAAATTCTATAAAGAAATCTGCATGCTGTTATTTTAAACTTCGGCATCTCTCTTTCTTTAGCGATTCGTATTTTAAAACTGGGCAGTGCACCCGAAGTTTCCTTTGTGTACTCCTTGGTAGGACTTGAACTCATGCTGCAGGAACAGGAAGCCCATCATCTTTCAGTGCAAAATAATGATTAAGTCGCTCTCACATTTAACTAGGTTTTAAAATCCTGTTAATACAAGCATTGGCCTGTGTTCGACGGAAAAAATAAATAAATAAATAAGATCCACATTGATTACAAAGTAAAAGAAATGATTTTTAAATGTTTCCATTTATATATCATGTTATTAATGAACTAGATGAGGGGGGCTTCATAAATCTTGCTAGATAGTCCTGTAAGGCTAACTAAACATAAAACTGATTTCTTACTACTTTTTTCTAATATCAGTGAAATCAGGATCAATTTGAGAGATGAAGTTAACAGCATACCAAGTGTGTGGCAAAAAGAAAATACAAGCAAAAATTAGTTGGCTCGAGTTTGCCAAAGAACATAAGCTGCTTTTGACATGAATCTGCTTTTGACATGAATGTAGAGGGAGACTAAACCAGGCACTGGAGGAAGTCTCTTTTTCCCCCTGTGCAGAATTAAGGATAAAGATTCTTTGTATTGTGTAAATTCTCTGACTTATGTCTTTTTGTATACTTTTTATTTTCCTCAAACAAAGATATACAGTGCTGTATACCAATGCTTCCAAGTATTATTACCAAAAGTATTACTACTACTTCTAAGTATTATAAATCTTTAAGTTTACCATCGCAAAATAGTCCCATTATTGCGATGGCTGAACTGAAAAGAGAGGACTGAACCGAAAAGAGAGCGGCGGAGGTGACACTGAGGAGCAGTTACACACGACACTATTAATACCCATAAAACATCAAAATTACCAACACATAGGTACACGTAGTTAATATTTACCATATACATTATTCAAAATAAAATATTTATTTAAATAACGCAGAGGTCATTCTGTTGCAAAAGTGCTTGCACCTCTACTAGCATCTAAGTGCTATATATGTATTATTTCATTTACTCCTCACATCAACCCTTTATAGTAGATATTGTTATTTTCAATTTGAGAGGAATATCCTGAAGGTCAGAGAAGTTAAGAAACTTGACCAAGGTCATAGAGTTAGCTAAGTGACAGATGGGGATTCCAGGCACTATGTGCGTAACTACCAGACCTTACGCATTTTCCCCACCCATCACCGCCTCCGGAAAGCAAGGATGGTAGAGATGCGTGAAACAGAAAATACAGTTTAGAAACGTAACCTAAAACTAATGTAGGCACAACTTTTTGCCATTTTTTGTAAATTATACCGATCAGGGACTATTGAAAAGATTCTTTACTAAGTGCTGACATGAAAACGTTATTATTGTTTTATAAAGGATACAAATTTAAAATCCATTCAAAGGACATAATCTTAGTAGCACTAATTAACTAGAAACATGGACCTTTTACTGTCATTTATAATAAAAGAAAGAAAAACATGATGTTTGGGGAAGAAATGTGATTGGCTGGAAATCGCTCGGCAGTCACGTGATGGATGTCGGCTACGTGACAGGCTCTGTGCTCCCTTCTGAGGATGCAAAACGGAAGGATGGGGCCCCTAAACGGACAATGATATCACATAAACAAATAAATACAAAGTGGTGTGAGAAGGGATTTATAGGAGATTTGAAGAAAATATACACAGTAAGAAATGCTCAACTCTCCTTAAAATGTCAGGGAAGGCTACAAGGAGGAAGAGCGGTATCGAGGGGACGTTCAGGGATGAGGGAGCCGCAAAACAGAACAAGAAGCTGGGAAAGGAATTAGCACAACTAAGAGATGGAAGCAGAGAACAGGACGACACACCAGACTCCAGTGTGATTCTCCAAAATCTCTCCATGTTGAAAACACCTGGGGAATTTTTTATAATTCTGGTGCCCAGGCCTTAGCCAGACAGACAATTAGAATCTCTAAGAGTAGGAAAGTAGGAGGAGAGAAATCTATAAAGATACTAAGATACTTTCGGAAACCCGTGAGGCTAAAGATTGACTTGAAGAAATGAATCAGATATCCCATACTAAAACAGAAAGGAAACAAATATGAATAAGGCCCCATACAAGGATTATAGGAAAATATTTGAAGCATTTTATATTGCTTTTTTAAATGCACATTGTATATGCTCTTTTGTATGTATGATCTATTTCATGATAAACAAGAAGAACCGAATTGTCTTGTTATTAGCTGCCATTACATATGTGATCCAGTATCAGGTCTTTCTCATTTTATTCACTCAGACTTGATTGAATTTTCACCATGAAGTCTCTTCCAGCAGGAGAAAATGCTATTTATATTAAAACAATTAAGACAATTAACTCTCAGGGCATACTCCCAAAGAATACCCTGGACAATTGTAAGGTTGTACCCACAAAATCCGTCAACAGCCAGAGAAAGTAGATTGACACTTTTTTGTGATAATACCGTGAGCATATGCCAGCTACATCCACAGGAGTAAATGCAGGGCCATGTTTACTTGAATCAAGTTATAGTAAAACATATCTGTTTAGAAAGAAGTAAATTGAAAAGATACAAAGCACATCATCTTATGTATTACAAGAAATGGTAATCATAGAACTAAAAAAAAAATTATAACAAAGAAATGCAAAATAAGGATTAGAAGACTTAAGACTAACAAGTCTGCTTCTGGGAGCACTGAGAAGACAAGATAAACAATTCTTTAATAAACACTAAGCAGAAAGGGCACAACAATAGTAAACAGGGGTACAAATGGCGAATGATATATTCTCTGCAGACAGAACCAGAGCGATGAGGTTAAAATATGTAAGAAAAAGCAGCACATGAACCATATCTATATTTTTTAATCTGAAGGAAAAATTAATTATGTCTAATAATTAAAGGCCAAGTAGAATAAGAATCAAGAAGTCCAAAATGAAATTCTGCTGCCCTCTATTCGTAGCCAAATTGGATTTTGCAAAACAATTTTTTTTTCATTTTTTAATTGGAGGGAAGAATGACAACCAAGTCATTTTTATCTGACGTAAATCTGGAGATGATAGAAAAGAATGTTTGACCTGATGATTTTCCAAATTTCAGTTAGTATGAATATGAGGTGTGTGGGCATATCTGTAGGCAGAGTTCAGCCTGCAGCAAGGAATATGCACTTGGAAGGGACTGAACCACATCTGGTTTCATAAGTAATGCTATAATGATGAATTATAATATAAAGCAATAATGTCTAAGCTTATTTTGAAAATAAAATATTATTCACTGGAACATAAAACTAATCTCACAGAGTATAACTACAACTATTAGAGAGACCCAAAGTTTCCCCAAAATAATAGGGAAAACTTGTTGAAAGATAAGATAACGCTTGAGCTATTAGCACATGAATTACCGACCAGAACTAAATAATGAAATTATATAGTGTTAATCCAACATGTTTGTTCACCCATAAATTCTAATGTTTTCAGTGATTTACTCTACTTATCCAAGAAAAATAATATGAAAAGATCGAACTGAGAACAACTATGAACAACCAATTCACTTTGATATCTATATTTTTGTTAATAAAAACAATGCCCAAGGCCTATTTTTTTTCAAGGAGCTCAAACCCTTTAGAAGAAGTGACAGTTCTCTCAAATTCTTAAGAGATACACGAGTTAGAATGAATAATGCCCATTTCAGAGGTAGGTAAGTGAGACCCAGTTGTACTGAACAACCAGCTCCAAATCATGTAAAACTGTCATCTGTAAAGTATATGGAAATATAAAAATATGAACTGCAAACCATATATCATTAATGAGGATTCAGGTTCCAATCTATAAAGAGATTGGAATGAGTAAACATGATCAGGCTAGGAATAGTGAGAATAAGAAAAAACAGCACATAAACACAATTACAAATATTTTAGCCTGCAATGTTATCATCTATAAAAGAAAAAGTTTGCAAGCAAGGATCACCAAGATGCATTTAAAGAAGAAAAATTCCGAGTCTATACAGAAGAGTAACATCCTTATCAGTGTATTTCAGAGTAAGTTGTGTTTTTGCAAGAATGCATAAAAAAACTCACATTACAAAAAGATCCAAATTAGATAGACCAGACTATGAACTGTTCAATGTCCTTCATGTCGTCTTGTCATGTATTTATTAACCAAACACAAATAGTAATCACAATTTGTACATGGTTCTCCTTAAAATGATCAGAGCACACAATAACACCCATAAACCCTTGTTTTGCTCCCTCCTCCCCAAATCACGTGTGTGCACCGGTGCCCGTGCGCGCGCGCGCGCACACACACACACACACACACACAGTCTTGCTTTCTCTCTTATTAAACAAGTAAAAAATAGCTATGTCTAATGGTTTCATTTTCCAACATTCAATAAAGAAATATTACAAGTATCTAATCTTGTCCACTGATCTAAATAAAACTAAAGATTCCAAAAAGTGAATTCTAAGAATCACTCATACTTCCTTGACCAGAGCACCGAATGACTCTTGGGAATACAGGAATTCTGCCACAAAGTTTTTCCAATCTGCTCCCATCTTCACTGTCGTTCTTATAAATAGTTGTGGACCACAGATTTTGTTCCTCTGTTGTTAGCTCAGATTAACTCAAATACTGTGTGTGTGTGTGTGTGTGTGTATGTATGTGTGTGTGTTTTACAATGCTGTTATTGGAGGACAGAATATTTTCTGTCATATAAAAGCATGTTCTGTCAAACATGCCTTTAGATAGTTGGGAAATGATCTGACTCACAGTGTAGCTCTGTAAATAAGCTATGCTATGAACGATAGGGAGAGAACAGCTGATGTTAAATTCTAGAGTTAAATTCTAATTAGAATTAAATAGGGCACATAGCTTCACTTAATCACAACTTCTCCAATTATAAACCCAGATGAAAGGTGATATTTTTATGTACTGATTATTTAGGAAATTACGCAGTTGAGTTACAACTGTCATTATATTTTTTTAATTTTATTTTTCCTATTATTCCTGAAATGCTTTGAAGTGGATTCATATTATAAACCCACTTTTCTGAGAGAGTTGGCATACAAAGATGCTGGATAACTCACCAAGGATCATAATCTGAGAACTAAAGTTACTGAAAACAACTTTAAAAGAATCCAAGGTTATATAAACATACTAGCATTAACAGATTATAAAGAACAAAAGGTGGAGGCAAGAAAAGGATACTAACTTATCTACCTCAGTGTTTCATTAAAAAAAAACTTGAAAAACTTCTGAATGGAATATGATATGAATGTTTAGAGTAAGAAAAAGCTATACATGTAAATACATATCAGGATGCTTCTATGGATTTATACGAGGATGAAGTAAAAGTTTTCTAGAACAGACTGTTGTTGCAATAAGTTTGTTTAAGTCTCTCCTGAACCACCTTATCCTTAAGAAAAACTAAAACTAAAGACATTTTCTAGAGTTCATATAACCCCACTTAGGTAAGTATCAATCCTGAAGGGCACTGTTGTATTTTCTAGACAGGGAGTTTCCACGAAAGTAGCTTTCTTAGAAAATGTTACTACAGACATTAAATTCAGCTAATCATGGTAAGATGTTCCCTTTGGCTATTCTGAATCCTATATGATGCTTTTCCTGGAAAATTCAGTCTCGGCATGGCACTCACTCAAAATCATGAATATGGGCATCAATAGTAATGCTACAAGTAAGAATATATAAATATAGACATGAATATAGATTTAGAATATAGATTCTATAAATATAGATTACAGAAAGAGTGAATAAAGCAGGAACAGGCTTACACTGATGCCCTATCCTTCCCCGGCATCTCTCCTCTGTCTCTTCCCTCTTTTTTTTTTTTTTTTTTTTTTTGCGGTACGCGGGCCTCTTACTGCTGTGGCCTCTCCCGTTGCGGAGCACAGGCTCCGGACGCGCAGGCCCAGCGGCCATGGCTCACGGGCCCAGCCGCTCCGCGGCACGTGGGATCTTCCCGGACAGGGCCACGAACACGTGTCCCCTGCATCAGCAGGCGGACTCTCAACCACTGCGCCACCAGGGAAACCCCTGTCTCTTCCCTCTTGCTAACACATGGGCTCAAGCCTTCCTATGTCACAGGGGAAAAAGCATTTTTAAAATGTTTTCCTTTTGTGCTATTATTCTATTTAATATCCTTATTAGTACAAACAATGGTTTATAATGATACAGCTGGTTTTTCACTCACCGCTCACTCTTTTTAAAAAAAATTTTATTTTATATTGGAGTATATTTGATTTACAATGCTGTGTTAATTTCAGGTGCAGAGCAAAGTGACTCAGTTACATATATACATTCTTTTTCAGGTTCATTTCCCACATAGGTTATTACAGAGTACTGAGTAGCATTCCCTGCACTACACAGTAGGTCCTTGTTTATCTATTTTATATATAGTAGTGTGTATATGTTAATCCCAACCTCCTAATTTAGCCGTCCTCCCAACCTTTCCCCTTTGATAATCATAAGTTTGTTTTGTTAAGTCTGTGAGCCTATTTCTGTTTTTTAAATAAGTTCATTTGTATCATTTTTTCAGATTCCACATATAAGTGATATCATATGGTATTTGAATTTGTCTGACTTAGTATGATAATCTCTAGGTCCATCCATGTTGCTGTAAATGGCATTATTTCATTCTTTTTTATGGCTGAGTAATATTGTTCCATGTCTTCCATGTCTTGGCTATTGTAAATAGTGCTACAATGAAAATTGGGGTGCAAGTATCATTTCGAATTATGGTTTTCTCCAGATATATGCCCAGGGTAGGCACCTACTCTTTAATAGCCATAAAAAGCTAATGACTATTTTTCTTCCCATCATTCCATCAACCAATCATCTTTTGACTTTTTGGTCTGTTGGACATTCTTCATAGGCCTCTTGAAACTCACTTGTCTTTGCTTTCATTATCCTACTTAGAATTTACCTTCCACCCTCTGGCTGATCGCTGGTCCCCTTGTTGATGCTATTACCTGACCTGCCTCCAGAAGATGAATGTAACTTTAAGACAACCATCCAAATAACCTGGAAGGCTTGTGAAAACAGATTGCTGGGCCCCAATCCCAAAGCTTTTGATTCAGCAGGTCTGGAGTGGGCCTGATCATTCACATTTCTAACAAGTTCCCAGGTGATGCTGATACGGTTCAGGGGACTATACATTGAAAACCACTGCCCTAAGGCTTAGTTCTACCTTTTTCTCTCTTACATACTCTTGTTCAGAACTTCATTTACTCTGATGATTTTTAACTCCCACTTCTCATAGATAACTCTTAAACTGCTATCTCTAATCCTAAACCCCCCACTGAACTTCATTCTCACATCTCTCATTTCCATTTCCACCTGGCTGCCCTTCCATCACCTTGAACTTATTATGTACTGCCTAGCTTGTCATCTTTCTTCAGAAACCAGTTCTTCTTCTGGATTTTCTCTTCCTTGCCCTGTGAGTAGGGCCATCGTGTCTTCCCAGTCATTCAGGTTCAATACTGGGAAATCATTTTTCTTCCCTTGTCTCACAACAAGTTTTATGTCTCTTGACCCTCCCCCCTTTTTTATTGTTACTTTGCCATGTCATTGCAGGTATGCGTTACTTCACACCTGGACTTTGGAAATCACTTATTTTATTTTCCTGCCCTAAACACACTCCCCACATATATATTACTGTCAGATTAATCTCCCTCAAATACCACTTTGTAGACTTTGATAGTTTCCCATTGTCATTGGGGCACAGCTTTTCAACTGACGTGGACCACGAATGGATTACAGGTGTGCTAGTGATCCATTTCCGGAGCCCCAAGGGCATCCGGCCTGGCCTGGGACAGCTGGGCCTCAGAGAGCCAGAGCCTGAGTCACCTCCACCTCTCATCACTTTCACACTCCCCACCCCCTCTGGCCATTTCAGGTCTTCTCCTCTTTTACCCCAAGATGACTTTTAAATGTTTTCATATTCTACGTGTGCCATGGAAAGTTGCTGGCAACTACTGACTTATAAGACTGTGTCCAAATTCCTTGATCTAGTATTAGAGAGGTCAATATATATAATAAGATGCATGTCTCAGCCAAAACCAATGACAGCATGTGCAGTGCCTTCCTATGAAACTGGCGGACTTCATTCCACAGGTTGGATTTAACTGTATCTATTCTCTAATTTTAAAAAATACACCCCTTCCTTCAAGTTCCAGCTCAAGATACTCCCCTCAGCAACGGTGCATACGAAGTTTGCTGATCATCTACTATTTTCCAGGGTAGGTGCTGGTGGAGAATCAGAATAGGAGATAGGGTTCCACACTGCCCACAATCCCTAACTATCTCACCTTCCTGTACTCCTGTGGTAATTCTTAGGCACCTAGCAATACCTTAGCTATGTTGTATTGTTTGTCTTCTTGTCATCGTACTCAAACATGTATTGACCATCTATCAAAAGAAAAACATCTTTAATGAACAAATTTTTTGGCATTTCTATTATGTGTTGGTTACTGTGCCACATGGCAAGGATAGAAGCAACTTAAATGAAAGCTTAAAAGAAACAATTTTAAAGGAAGATTAAAGGCAAAAGAGAAATTAAAACTTGCAAAACAATGTGAAAAGTGCTATAATAAGGGACTCCAGGAAAAGAATAACTATCCCTATGTTTCTTGCCAGAGAAAGCAACGTCTAAGCAAATCAGTATTTGCATGGGCTCGTAGACTAGAAGAATGGCATAACATATATGCTGACCCCTAAGCAGTTGTGTGTAGTTTGAGCAGAATGAGAGAGAAAGAGTGTGTGTGTGTGTGTGTGTGTGTGTGTGTGTTTATGTGTGTGTTTGAATGGAGGGTGAAGGGGTACCTGTTGGCAGGAAAGGTATTGAAGGGATAGATGCCTTACTAAAAATGTTGGACCTTTTCTAAAGGCCATGGGAAGTTACTAAAGAGTTTTACGCAGAGAATGACACTTAGATAAACGTGACTTTTGGAAAAAGCAGCACTGTGTGCAGCATGGAAAATGGATCAGAGGGAGGAAAACTCATGGAATTAAGACAAATTCAGGGGCTCTTGCTAGTATTCAGGTGAGAGACAGTGATGCCTTAATCCCAGCGTTGACTGTAAAGATGGAGAAAAGTAACAATATTTGAAAGACATTAGGTAAAAGTCACAAGACATGATGTTTGAATACATGTATATTTGGGATGAAGTAGAGGAAAAAGTGAAAGCAATACACCTAGCACAGGTCCAGAGTTGGCCTTATTCAGTAAGAGAGCTGGGCCTGAAAAGCAGAGGGTGGACCCAGAAAGAAGCAGGGGCAGCAGAAACGTCAAAGCTTCCACTTTCCCATCACAAATGAAGTGATCACCTGAAGACAGTGAGCGCACAGCTGGTGTGGGGATACGTGGAGATAATCTGAGGAGGAGGGATGTGCTCCTTGGGAGAATGAAACAGAGAATTAGAAGGACATGAACAAGATTGCCAGGAAGCCCCAAGCGTGGGCTTGGGGCTGACAGTGCAGAGGCTGCCTTCCTCAGCAGCGCTCAGGGACCTGGCAGAGACAGTAGAGGATGCACCAGGTGAGGGTTCTGGTTACAAAGAGGCAGAAACCACCACCCTTACTCACCAACTTTCCATCTAGTACGTGTATCCGTGAAGGTAACTTTTGCATTAAAGTTAAAGGGAAAACTGTACAACGTTGGTGGAAATGGGAAAAGATCCAGGAAGATGTTTTGTGGGGGAAAGTGGGACAAGGAGAGTTTAAAGAATGTTACAAAAAGGGGGAAGTTAACTCATATGAAAAACCTCCTGGGTTTGGTGAACGTGAAGTTGCTGGTGGCTTTGGCAAGAGTAATTTCAGTGAGGGTGATATTCATGGATGACAGATAACACGAGGTGGGGGCAGGGGGATGGAGGAGGGAGGGTGAAATAGCCTCTGAGAGTCAAGGTCTTGTGAAAGGCAGAATAGCGTATTAGATGAAAGCACAAACTATGGAGCCTGGCTGCCCGGGTTCAATTCTGACTTTATCTTTTCCACTGTTTGACCTTGGGTAAGTTACTTAACCTCTCTGTGCCTCAGTTTCCTCTTCTGTGATATGTTAGTACCGTTATTATTAGTAGCATTATTATGAGGATTCAATAAGTGAATACACGTCAAGCACTATAGAACTATGACATCCAAGGAGCCCCAAGCTCTCTCTATCCCTTTACATCACCAGCACCCATTCCAGGGCCACGTGCAAACAGTCAGTAACGCGTAACACGGTAGTGATGAACGTTGAATCATCTACTTTACTTCAGGAAAAAGAAGGAACAAATAGGGTGTTCGAGCACCATTGTCTGTAAGATTTCTGTCCTTTTCACTTGAACAATATTTTCATATTATGTTCACAAAACTTCGGTGCAGAATACCATTCTTCCCGGTTCACGAATAAGACTACTTGGTTAGCTTATTTACCCCAGGAACCAGAATCTTGAGGCCATGATTCAACCATCAAATAAGGAAAAGATTTCCATAATAATTTATTAAAATCATACTTAACTCCAGAAGTGTACAAAATTTAGATTAAATTAAAACACTTTCATTCACAAGTTTTAAAAAAAGTGACCAAAATAATAGGGGTTATTTTCCCTAATAAGAAGTTCAATAGTGTGTGCATTTTGGGTCACTTTCTCTGAAAGACTCTTGGGCTCTTCTTCTGGTGGCAACATGGCTTTCACAGCTTCTACAAAACGAGCTCACATACAGGTTCAAGAAGGAAAGGAGAGGGGTTTCTTCCATGTCCCATCTAATCAGGGTAGAGGCTTTTCCCCATAAGCCTTCAGCATACTTTCTCTTGTATCTCATCATCCAGAAAGGGACACCACGATCACCATTAGACCAGCCATTCCAAAAGGGAGTAGAATTATTGTAATAGTTTAGACCAACTGTGATCTACCTCACATGACTGGGCATACATTCTCTGAGTGTACTCTGGCCTGATGTCTGAACAAAATCGGGGTACCTTTAGCCAGGAAGAAGGTGGGAAAACCATAGCGTTTGACACGTAATTGATTAGGGACATAAATACTATATGCCAGACTCAAAGGTAAGTACTAGGGTTCAACAACAAACAAAACATCATCCTCATCCTTAATTTCCAAGATCAGAATAATCTCAGATTTTCTACTCTAATAGGAATATCTGTGACACCAAATAATCATAGAAGTTAATTTATATTTTACTAATTAAACATTATTTTAAATGGCACACATCATTCACATTATTTTTGCCTTTGATGTCATTAATTTATTAATTAAAATTATGATGCCCTAAACCTTTCAATATAAGATTAAGCAATTAGGGCTTCCCTGGTGGCGCAGTGGTTGAGAGTCCGCCTGCCGATGAAGGGGACACGGGTTTGTGCCCCGGTCTGGGAAGATCCCACATGCCGCGGAGCGGCTGGGCCCGTGAGCCATGGCCGCTGAGCCTGCGCGTCCGGAGCGCCTGTGCTCCGCAGCGGGAGAGGCCACGACAGTGAGAGGCCCGCGTATAGAAGAAAAAAAAAAAGAGATCAAGCAATTAAAAAAAAATTCTAAACAATTTGACATTGGATAACAGTAATTTTCTTTATATTCACAAGAAAATTCCAGATAGCTTTATAATATTTTATTATTACTATAGGCTAAGCTTTCTCCTCTATAAATCTAAGAAATTTTCAATGCCAAGGCTTATCTTTTATTTTTGATCATCAGCGTATAGCATAGCGCTCACTCTATAAATGATTATTGAACAAAAGAATAAATGAATGCATATCCTTTTAAATTATCTTTCTAGTTATCTTTTCTCGATTTTTTTTCCTGATTTGTTTGCAGTGACTCTTTCTTAAAGTCATTTCATTTGATTTCACTATTAGCTTTGGTTTGTTTTTGTTTTAAGCCAAGCAGCAATTCTTATATTTTGATTTAAAATGTCTCTCTTATCCTTGTCTTCCTGTGTCTCTACTACAGTGGCTATTAAATTTAAAACTTAAATGTACATGTGTGACAATCGTGTCACCTCCCTAAATTGTATTCTTATAACAGAAAGTACACATCATCTCAAATTGATGTTTCCATCTCAACTGACTCATCTGGCAGGGGTAACAGCTATAATTTGGCAGCAGGTCAACATAGCAAAGCATGGGCTGGGCTGACAGCACAGGACCTTTCATAGGTTGTAATCTACAGCAGATGCTCATTACAGGGTGCCAGGTGTAGATCAGAGGGTGTCATAGTGAAAAACAAGAAGAGGAAATCTTCCCTGCTTCTCGGGACTTGTTAGCACAGAAAGCACGATGATGCAGCACCATCTACCTTTTAGTGGAAAAGTTATGAAGGTCAGCCCAGACCTGAAAATGAATTTGTTGTTCCCATCAAGTGAGTCACTGTAAATAGGAACATTAATTTATTTAAACAAATATGCCTCAACTTCACACTGAAAAAAGCACTACTAAAAATCTCAAGAATACATGGCTGTGTAAATTCTTCACCTGGTCTGCCACAGTTAGGAATGTATATGATTCCATGAAAACTCTACTTGCCTGAGATATTTTTAAGCATGTGTTATTTAGAGAAAATCAAGTTCCAAGTAAAAAAAAAACAATAAAAACAGAGAAATATGGAATATTTTTCCTTCAGATTTAGATTAATCTTTGACTTTCTCCTCATATGCATCTCACAAGATGTATAAAGTTTAAAGAGGTCTAAAGACCATTTGCTTCATGTCGTTAATCTTCTCAAATATATTTCTCTTTTTGTTCTCACACATCAGTCTAAATTTCTAAATTTCATTATCATCATCATGTCTCTTCTGAAGAATTCATTTTGTTCCTATTATATATTTCATACCTGTCCCCACTTTAAATATCCCACAGCATTCCCTACTCCTCTCTCATATAAGCATGATGCTAACCCACCATTCTCTTGTTTACCCATCTCTAGATTTTCACTCACCAGATTTACATGCTATACCCTCCTCTGTCTCTAGAACCTACCTATCCAAACCCTTCCAGTTTTTCAAGGCTCATTTCAATGCGTACTTAGTCCACAAGATCCTTCTAAATTAATAAGTTTTGTTACAGAATAATGGTTCTGGTTGTTTTTTAATATTCAATTGAAATATCACCTTAGCCAAAATCCACATCTAGATTCTAGAATAAGAAGGTGTCAACAGGACTTCCCTGGTGGTACAGTGGTTAAGAATCCACCTGCCAATGCAGGGGACACATGTTCAAGCCCTGGTCCGGGAAGATCCCACATGCCACGGAGCAACTAAGCCCGTGCGCCACAACTACTGAGCCTGCACTCAAAAGCCCATGAGCCACAACCACTGAGCCCGCGTGCCACAAATACTGAGGCCTGCGCACCTGGAGCCCATCCTCTGTAACGAAAATAAGTCACCGCAATGAGAAGCCCGTGCACCACAACGAGGAGTGGCCCCCTCTCGCTGCAACTAGAGAAAGCCCATGCACAGCAATGGAGACCCACACAGCCAAAAATAAATAAATAAATGAATAAATTTATGGGAAAAAAAACAAAGAAGGTGTCAACAAAATCAGGTCTGGGAATATTAGGAAGAGTCATGGTACACAGGGAAAACTGTCAGTTGGGTTCAAAGTCATTATGATATTGAAGTTAATATAGGCCACTCAAATGATCACCACCCAATCAACAATCAGCTGAGTATCTACAGGTACCTGATGACATGTTTAAACAGGTACATGTTTACAGCTTCTACTTCTCTGCTGTATAATCAGAGGTGTGGCCATTGGAGTGGCCTGTGCTTCCTTTTAGAGAGTTAAACAATTTCCTGAAGATTTAATGTGTGAGGCACTGTGAGGTATTTTGCATGTGTGCTTCCCTTTAATCTTCAAACCAAGCCAATGAGCAAAACACTGTTGTTGCCTTCATTTTACAGATGAGAGGTAGATTCACTTACCAAGGCCGCTCAGAAAGGCGTGGAGCCAAGACTCAGGGCCAGACTCTCTGCCTGAGCCCTTCCCCACTGTTCTC
Organism: Tursiops truncatus; assembly: GCF_011762595.2. Taxonomy (NCBI): domain Eukaryota; kingdom Metazoa; phylum Chordata; class Mammalia; order Artiodactyla; family Delphinidae; genus Tursiops; species Tursiops truncatus. The sequence continues at coordinate 29,098,860 of NC_047038.1, forward strand.
TGCTCTGGGTTCTTCTTCCTCCTCTGCCTGCAGATTGTTGCTACAATTGTTTGCCTCTCCTTCATCTTTTCTAAATTGACTGTTCTATTTCACAAAACATTCAGATTTGAAAGTCCTAGAATGGATTGGTTTCCAATAAAATTATCTTCTGTCATTTTACTTTGAAATATCAGGGACTAAAAAACAGGGTTGGTATTTGGAGGGAAATGATGAATTAGGCTAAGTGCTCTTTTGTGGAAATATCCCAACTCTCATGTCAGTCCTCAGAGCATCCTTCTGACCACCCAGAGACCCACCATGGCATACCCCTGAGCAAAGTGCTTGAGATATTTGGGTAAAATTGGAACCTATCACACACTGGAAGCACATGGTCAATAATCAGAAGACCCGGGCTTCCTTGGTGGTGCAGTGGTTGAGAGTCCCCCTGCAGGGGACACGGGTTCGTGCCCCGGTCCGGGAAGATCCCACATGCCGCGGAGCGGCTGGGCCCATGAGCCATGGCCGCTGAGCCTGAGCGTCCGGAGCCTGTGCTCCGCAACGGGAGAGGCCACAGCAGTGAGAGGCCCGCGCACTGCAAAAAAAAAAAAAAAAAAATCAGAAGACCCTACAGTTGTGAAGTGCTTCATAGATGAGAGAGCATTTTTAGTCATTGCTTCAATCTTCATAGTAAGAAAATCTCTCAGAAGTTGAGAGAGATCTGAGCTACGTCCATTTTTAAACTCCCCAGCTTATCAAAGTAAATACATCACAAACTAAGGTTATAAAACTGATACATTCTAAACATTCAACGGCACAGATTTCCACTTTGAACATGCACACAAACAATGCCAAAATATAATTGTGCTGTTTATAAAATAAGTCATGAATTTTAAAAATATATTCATGGAGTGCTATAGATGGTATGGTTTGGTACATATCCTTTTAAATGTAGTAGTAATGTTTACAAGAATACTTCCAAGCATCAGTTTAAAGATATAATGTTTCTTTTTTACATTTGTATTTATTAGCACTTTAAAGATTTCCATTTTTTTTCCACTTTGTCTTGTTGGCAAGTTCAACTCAGAATAGTTGTAAATAAAGAAAAAGCAGAATCTCTGGACTAAAATCTGACTAATAAGAAATCAATAATCCGAACTGGGAAAAGGATTAGGAATTCACTGAGTGTCTATTCTGTGCCAGGCTTTATGCACAGAAGACACGTGTGATTTCAGGTGATCGCCAGCAAGTGCAGACGTAAGTTTTAACCCTCCATCCAGTCGATAAATGAGAATTCAGATTCAAAAGATGTCTGATTCATGGATTCTCAGACAGCAAACGGTGAAATAGGATTAGAATTTAGATCTGTTTGATTCCAAAATTCATGCTTTTTTAAAAACTTGAGGAAAAACTGATTACGTGGGGCTTTTTTTAACTCATAAAAAGTTTTTTTAAATGTTTGTAGAGTCAGATACGTATCCTATAATTTCCAAGCAGGTTTTGTTCTTTTCTTTCCCCTCCACCCCCATGCCACTGCCACCTTGTTTTAAGTTCAGATAAAAAGTAGGTAGGAGCCCAGGAACAAACATGCTAGAAGAGACTGTGGCCCCAAGAATGGCCCAAGAATGGAAGAAAATGAAAAGACATTTAGAAAAATCAATCAAGTTACAAGAGAGTTCTCAGATGAGCTCAGATTTCAAAAGGACATATGTAAGAGCTGGAAGTAAAAGCACTAAAGCAAAGACAAACAGGGAGAAAGGAGGAGCTTACATCTGTTGGATGAGTGTAACAAGGTCTTAAACCTGAATTCACCGAGGCTTAGAAGGAATTCCAGTCATCAATGGGATTTTTGAAAGTGTTAAAAGGAAACCCCCAAGAGGAAGCAAAATGTCAACTGTTTATGAAAGGTGTTTAATATTTTCAGAAAACAAAGAGACAAAAGACTTACCCAATGCCTGTTTTGCCTCAATCTTCTCCACGAAAGGGAGGATAGTCGGAATCACAATCCCCAGAAAAGGAGGTACATTTAACCAGTGGTTCTTAGTCTTCCTCTGGTTACTGAGAAACTCCAATATCCACAGGGATGTTAGGTACCCAATAACCCTTCATGTTCCTTAACATTCCTCATTAATGACCTGCCCGGCATCCCCCCTTCAGTAAAGCCCACTCTGTGGCCAATCCAAAACTGCCTCACTCCTGAAAGCACAAACTCCAATAGCCTCCTCTGACCACAGACTTTCTTTTTTCAATTCCCGTTGTCCCACAACACTTGTACTTTGAACTTATCAAGACCAAAACCCTCTTAACTTTATATTTAATTTATGGCCTTCCTCTCCTGGTTTTATTGCCTATGATACCAAGATCCCATACTTCCTCACCTCAACAACTCTCACCTCGTTCATAAAATTCCAACCTTGGATCCACTGTCTTTTTTTTTTTTTTAATTTATTTATTTAATTTATTTATTTAATTTATTTATTTTTGGCTGTATTGGGTCTTCATTGCTGTGTGCGGGCTTTCTCTAGTTGTGGCGAGCGGGGGCTACTCTTCGTTGCAGTGCATGGGCTTCAGTAGTTGTGGTGCACGGGCTCTGTAGTTGTGGCTCGTGGGCTCTGTAGTTGTGGCTTGCAGGCTCTAGAGCGCAGGCTCAGTAGTTGTGGTGCACGGGCTTAGTTGCTCCGTGGCATGTGGGATCGTCCTGGACCAGGGGTCGAACCCGTGTCCCCTGCATTGGCAGGCGGATTCTCAACCACTGCGCCACCAGGGAAGCCCCACTCAGTCTTATACTTTCTCCATTTCTATGATCAAGTTATTGAGCACTGCTGGAAAAAGAAATCAAAACAACCTACAGGTGAATACCACTAGGATTGGTGGTTTTAAATCTTAAAAAGGACTTTCAATATTTAATGGCAATTATTTTTTACATGTCTCTGGTCAGCTCTCTCTCCTTCTTCTAGGATTTGAGAATTTCTTGACTCTCTTTAAATCACCTTTCATACCTTTACTCCTGTTGTATCCAGGATGACATGGCCCCTCACTTCGAAGAGGAAAAAGGAGCCATGAGCAATAATCTGCCCCAAATTTGATGCCCTCCTACGTACAGTTAACTGTCTCAAGAACCATCCTTACGTTATGCTCTTCCTTTTGTCCAAGTCTACTTTCTCATGAGACCTACGTCTCATCTCTGTTGTGGTAGGTAGCTGCAGCACTGGCCTCCAATGGTTCATATTTCTCAGCACCCACACCTTTTCACCATGATGCTGGGCTTGGCCATGTGACTTGTTGTAGCCAATGGGACAATGGCAAACGTGAGATAAACTGAGCTTTGGAAAGAGCTTGTGCATTGAACTTTGCCTTTTCTTGCTGCTCTTGGGAAACCTAGGACCATCACTATGTGAATAATCTCAGGCTAGCCTACTTAAAAGTAGTAAAACATTAGGCCAGCCTTAGGATGATGAAAGACACATGGCCTGGTCATTGCGCCAGCTGATACTGAGCCAACTCCCAGACCTAAGAAGCCATCTTCAATCACTCCACCCAGGCAAACAACCAGAAGACTTCAGAGATCATCTCAGCCAGCCCAAACCAAAAGAACTGCCCAGCCAACCCATAGGTTTTTGAGAAAAAATAAACATATATTGACTTAAGCCACAAAGTTTTGGTGTGATTCGTTATGTGGCAAAAGCTAATTGATCTTTTCTCCATCAGGTGTATCTTCTGACTCCTGTATGTTTCATCTTCCTCACTGGCTCCTTTTCATCAGCATACAAACACCTTGAGGTTTCTCCCAACTTAAACCACTGCTTTTGCTTCCAAGGGCAAGCTACTTCATAACCAAACTTTTCCAAAGAGGTGTCTATTCTCCTCACTTGCTGTTCAGATCTTAACACTGAAATCTGACTTTTGCAGCCACAGCTCTAATGAAACTGCTTTGAAAGTTAGCAATGAACTTGCTAATTCCAATGAACACTTTTCAGTGTTTATTTTACTTGACCCTTTTTTTGCATATGTACCTTTGCAATATTGGAGCATCTGTTTATAATAGCCTCAACCCCTTGTCCTCCTGAAAATTCCTAGTCATACTTTAGGACTCAATTCAAGTATCATTATTAATTCGTTTTAGAAATTTCACAGACTACTCTCTCTGGATTACCAGAACACACAAGTAACCTTTCACTTGTCACAGATATTATTCTACCTCTTTGTTTGCTTGTCAGCCTTACGTTAGATTTTTTTGATCCTTAAAGCACAGCATTTAGCATGGAGAGGGAAGTCAACATGTGGTGGGTTTTTTGCTTCATTTCTTTAACAATCAACATTCAAAATCTCCCCAACAGAAATAAGAAAAATGAGATTTAATAGAGATAAATGTAGTGGCATCAATTTAATTCAAAAACATTAATTTCCAAGCATATTCTGCTAAACTTCTATTTTCGTGATAGTTTAAGTTAGCAAAGACTATGGAGGTTATTTGACTTTGAGCTCAAATTTATCCAAAAACATAACAGTAGATTTTTTTACACAGTAAAAACTTAGGGGGCTTCCCTGGTGGTGCAGTGGTTAGGAATCCGCCTGCCAATTCATGGGACTCGGGTTCCAGCCCCAGTACGGGAAGATACCACATGCCGCAGAGCAGTTAAGCCCGTGCGTCACAACTACTGAGCCTGTGCTCTAGAGCCCACGAGCCACAACTACTGAAGCCCGTGCGCCTAGAGCCCGTGCTCCACAACAAGAGAAGCCACCGCAATGAGAAGCCCATGCACCGCAACGAAGAGTAGCTCCTGCTCGCCGCAACTAGAGAAAGCCCACGCGCAGAAACAAACACCCAATGCAGCCAAAAATAAATTAATTAAATAAATTAAAAAAAAAAAAAACAGGCTAGGATGATGAAAGCAGAGTACCCCCTCTTCAGGAGAGGTTATCGTCCATTGTAAAATTACATCTGTTCACTTTCTGAAAGCCACATTTTCCGAGAGAGATCAACAGTTAGGGGCCTGAACACCATGTAATTTGGGGAGAGGTGAAACAGATAGAGGACATTTATCTTGATAAAGAGAAGACTAAGGGGAAACAAGATGGTAGTTTGGGGTTTTCTTGTTTCTTTGGGGGGTTTTTCAGCCACACCGCATGGCTTGCGGGATCTTAGTTCCCTGACCAGGGATCGAACTCAGGCCCCGCAGCAGTAGAAGCCCAGAGTCTTAACCACTGGACCTCCAGGTAAGTCCCCATGATGGCAGTTTTTAAAATGTGAAATGCTAGTGCATGGAAGCAGGATTAAGTAGCCATAACTTCAAAGAACAGAATTAGGACCCATAAGAAGATACAGAAAGGGAAATTTCCTAAAGTAGAAAGAAAAATGCTTTACCAATTAAAAATAGTTCAAGAATCAAATTGGCTGCCTCACAATGAAGGGAGCGCTCACTCATCGGATACATGTCCAGGGGAGGCTAACTAGCCATCTGTCGGCCTCTGTGATCCCTTCCAGGGATGGAAGAGTTTGCTACCTTACAGTTCTACAGTTTAGCTGTGTCATGCAATAGCTTGTTTACAAGAGGGTTTTCGTGTGGGTGTTGATGTTTTTCTTCATTTTCTATTCGTCTGACTTACTTTACCTTCTGCAGAGCAGCACTAAATCTATTTGTCTAGCACTTACGGGAGCTACACTGCAATATCTCTTTGGAACGCTATCCTCTGAAATGTTTTGAAGGTGTGCCAGCTCAGGCTGTAGTCATCACTGTCACTTCCTTTTAGTGCTTTCATTCTATCTCTGCTCTTGGAACACTCCCAGCAGAGGCAAAGCCGACTTCTTTTACAAACAAAATCAACATCATGCTCTCTCTTGATCCAACACAACAAAACAAGAGGTAGCTATAACTCCAGAGCTACTGTTTCCAATATTATGCTTGTCGGCAACATTTCCTTCTCAGTGACTCTGAAAGACCCTATAACTTTACTAGGTGAATGGTTATGTTCTTCGAACGGTAGTCCTTCATTTTCGCTGTTTCTTTCAGAGGAGAAGGGAGGCATGAGAGAAAATATAGTTTTGATCCAGGTAGAGTCAAAGTTCAATTATAAACTCCGTGGCTCCTTCTTCAGATAGAAAAGAATGATGGTGAAATTAGGGTAAGGGTGAATTTTTCATTAGACTAAGAATAAGCAAGGAATCAAATGGATTGATTTTAGTTTCACTTTCTTTCTGTGACCTTACCCACTCCCTGTGGAAGGACTAATACTCCATGAAATGTACAGACACTGCATCATCCTTGCAGATGTGTGAAATAAAGGGGTGTGTGTGTGTGACTGTGTGTGTGTGTGTGTGTGACTGAAGCATGATAAATTGGAAGCAGCATTTTTCCTGCACAATGAATTGTGATAATGATGGTGTGCTAGTAAAGATGACATTGGTTCTCCTTCTAGATTTCCTTTTGGCCTCTTAGGAAATTTTAGACAAACTAGTTCTTGAGGTGCTACTGTAAGTGCCCATATTATTTTAGGTTTCCTGCCAAATGTGCGAGGTATTTCATGGCTTCTTAAATATCAGAAGTTGTACCAGGACAACATGGAGCTACCAATGAACCAAAGAGTAAATATAACAGAAGATAAGAGTAAACAGGGCAGAAGGTACTTTTACATTTCAGGTTGAAATGTACAGATTGTAATTAGACAGTCCAGAGCCTGGACGCAGAGTAGGTCCTCAATACCGTTTTCTAGAATGTGTGTTCATTCAATTCAAAAAAGGTTTGATCTCCACCACAAAAAGAGTAGGGAATTTCAAATTCCTTTAAATGGAATTCATAGTTCCTAGGGATTCTTAAGAATTCTGCTTTTAAAATCTACAGTTCTGCACTGCAGAACTGCCAAATGAGGCTATTGGTGATTCAGAGCAGAGACCGAAGTCATCAAATATGCCAGAAATAATATTTAAATTATACGCAGTTATTTAAAGGATCTTCAAACCGCGCAGCTGTAAAGTCTAGACTGTGCTCTTTAAGAACTGCAAGAGTCTGGGTATTAGGAAGCTATCTGGAGTTATCACTAAGGATAAGGTGCAAGCCTTCTTTCTACAAATCACTCACAAGCAAGCAATTGCTACAAAACTTGTTGAAGTTGTCTTTTAGAAACAATTAAGCATAGAAGCACATAAATAGAGGTTTCCTTACAACTGAAAGAAATCCCCTTCCCTGCTGCTATTGATCCAAGGAACTTAGAAAAATACTGAAATATTGATTTAAGCCTCATCCTGGTAAGAAATGCCTAATGGGTCATGGGACTTTCTATCATAACACACAATGCACCTTGATGCAGCCCATACCTTTCAGAGCGTAACCCTTCTTCTGATCACTATCATTCCTACTCATCAACTGCCTACAATGTGTGAGGGCCAGATCCTACCCCTATCAGTTTGTTTGATCATTCATTTTTCCCTGTGTGCAATAAATATTTAGTGAGAGTCTGCCAGAGTGAGGCATTGTACTCAGGGTTGATGCTACTGTTGTATCTGAAACAAAAAACATTCCTGCCCTTAAAAAGCTACCATTGGATCAGAAGAGAAAAGCACTGAACCATATACTAAGCAATTAATTAGTTAATTTTAGGCAGATGAGTTCTGTAACGGAAAAATGAGAGCTAAAACCCAAAGTACTGACTGTGTTCAGGGGATATGTAAGGGCTTTTCTGGTGCTTTGCCTGAGATCTGAAGTATGACGGTAGTTTGGAATTTATTTCTGCTGTTGGGTCTGAGATAAAATAAGGGTAATTTGTTCTGAGTCCCCTTTTTAAGATTTGAATTTCCAAGTTAGTGAAAAATGTTCTGTAAGTTTTCCTAATCCCTCCTTCTATGATTCTAACTGGGACTTCTTCCCTTTTTTCTCTCTTCTTTCCGAGATATGGAAAGATAGACTAGCAGAAAAAGGAATGTAGGGAGAGAATTATTTCAATTTTATTTTTTAAATCTATGAATTAGTAGCTACATTTTAGTATAACTGAAGATATAAAACATGATAGTTTTTGCAGGCAGGCCACAATAGCCATTCAAAGCCTGGCCCATTCCCCAGAGAGTTGGTATGTAATAGTATGGCGACAATTCCAGTGAGAGCCTAAACTGGGATACAGACAAGTCTGGGCCTCTGTGTGACCTGTGGATGGGCCTCCAGGGCAGAACATGAGCTGATAGTTCCGGGTTTCACATGAGACAATCTCTGGGGATGACCAGAAATAACCAAGCGCAATTTAGGGGAAGGGCTTGAGGTCCTTGAGCAGCAGGCAGGGAACACACAATAAATTGGGGGTATTAGCATTAAGGGGCCCGTGTGCACCCACAGGCAGATGTGGTACGTGGCATCTTGGGTGACAATAGGCAAGTGAGGAACTGGTCCAGATTTCAGGCTTGACTCACGCCTTTATTAGCTGTATGACCTGGGGCAAGTTCATTTACTCTTCCAAACCTAACACTGTTCGTCTGTAAATGAGGATAATAACAATAACAATTGTGAGTCACAGGGCTGATGTAGGGATTGGTGAAATTATACTGGGTTGGCCAGAAAGTTCGTTTGGGTTTTCCGTACTGTCCTATATGGAAAAATCCAAACGAACTTTTTGGCCAAGCCAATACCTATCAGAAAGCTGAAGTTTAAACTTATACAAAGTTGTACGGCAATTATATCTCAATTTTTTAAAAAAGGCTAAAATACTACCAGGAACTTGATTTTTATTACTATTAGCATTATTTTTTATTATTGCCAATTTAGCCAGGAATACCTGGACCTCGTAAAATAGAAAATAAAATAAAACCTCCAAGTTTTGTACCCGGCCTCTCACATTGCCTTATTATTTCGACAAAACCACCAGTTCCAGACTAAATTGCAAATATTATGTCACTTTCCTGCTCAAAATTCATCAAGGTTCCCTATCACTCCCTTTTCTGCATGGCATGAAAGGCCCTTTTAAATGCCAATTTCAATTAACTTGTCTATCACGCTCTTTGAAGCAATCTATATTCCAGTCATGTCAGCAAATTTACCATTTCCCAAATGAACTCTATAATTTCAAGCTTCCATGCTTTGGCATATGCTGTTACTCCTACCTGTAAGGCTTCTTTTCATTCTACATTTCTCCAAACCCTGCAGTCCAATTTGGCAAATTTCTACTTCTCTGTCAATGGTTTGTCCATTCACCACACTGTCTGCGTAGCTCTCTCTGACATTTCTAAGCATAGTTAATTATTCCCCCCTTAGCACTTTGAACCTACGAGCGTCTATTTCACCAACGTTTTAGTCTTTTCTGCATTTGTTCATCACCCCCACTAGACAGTAAAATTCTGGAATACAGAGGATCTGTCATTGGTGTTTTATATTTTCTAAAGTGTATGCTTAGGTTCTTAAGTAGTGACTTTTGATGTCATCTTATTTGAAATTAATATGTAAGCCATACATCCACAGCTACTTTTGAGACTATGAAATCACCTTGTTTGAACTATTTCTGGGCTTGAAGAATATCATTTTTCTCAGTCAGGAATTCTAGAGTTTTTCCCTAATTTTAAGAAATTATGGATGGTGGTAATTTACAAAACTAGGGCAGGCAAAAGTAAACAGAGGTTTCACTTTCAAGAATTAGATCCTGGTACAAATACAGTTTGTGTTTTATAAACTGCAAAGAATTACACAAATGGATTATTTATCTATCATCATCTCCCAGCAGCAGATAAGAATCTCAGGCAAGTAAAGACAGGGCATTTGGGAGAATAGCTCCTTTAGATCAAAAGCCAGAGGCAGAACCCCAGACTTCCTGATGTTGGAGGCCACCAGTTTCAGGAATTCCCAAATGAAGTGAAACTCTCCACACCTACAGTTTGGTGCAATCAACTCTGCATTCTTTCATTCATTCAGCAAATATTTACTGGGCACCTCCTCTGTTCCAGTTCTGTTTTTAGGCCCTGCAGATACTACAATAAACAAAACAGACTAAGTCTCTGCTATTAAGAAGCTTATACTTGGGTAATTTTACGTAAGGAGGAAACATTAAGATTGAGGCACAGATTTCTCTTAAGACAATTTCTTTCCTCACACTAAAAATGGGTCATTCTATTGAAATAAATGATCCTCCTTACCTGGCCTGTCTAGGTCCAGTATAATAAGATCATAAAAGGCCAGTTCTTAAGAAACTGCCACTTATATGTTGGAAAGTGAAGTGAGCTAAGAGGCTCGGCAGAAATCCTGGATTTCAGAACCACCTGGATCCTTCCATATGTTAATGAAGTTTTATACCAAGCTCGTCCTCATCTTGCTCCACGACTTACTTCTACTCAAGCTTGAAACAAGAAATTCATCACAGTACTAGTCATATGCTTATGTTAAAAGGGGGGTATTATCCTAAAAAGTTCAAATTTTGACTAGCCATCAATAACAGTATGATTCTTTTTATGAATTTATTTTGAGTGTAATATTTTCTATTCTTCAGAAAGAACATAAGTAATAGTTTAAGATTGCATTTGCTGGGTTTTTTATTATTATTATTATATCTGCTTCAAACGTCCTGATTTCCAAATGATATTCTAACACTGAAGTTTTTTAAGGTACAATTAATTTTGAATTTTTACATTTTCCTTAGCTTGTAATAAAAATTCACCTATGACATGAAAACATAAACTTTACAGAAACCATTTCTGATGGAGATTAAAGGTGAGTTATGTGGAACTGAATTGATTGTAAGAAACACATGAAAATACTCAACTATTTCCTGTTACAAAAATAAAGTACACAACATTATTGGGATAGGAAAGCACAGTGCTGAAATTTATTTCGAGTGCTATTCATCTTTTCCTATATAGTTTAGCTCAGGAATATATATGAATTCCTAGTGTTTCTATCACAGTTTTGTTTTATAATGGCAACATCCACAAAACGCTATCACAAAAATGGTAACATTCTCAGTTCAAATAATTTTACACATTCGGGAAAGAGAGTAGAGCAATTTATCAGGCATGTGAAAGAAGCCTTTTACTTTTTCCTTATGTAAGAACTATTTGGTTTTATCCCAATTTAATTACTATGGTACCTAAGGGCAGAAGAGAAGTTCTGAGAGAGTAATAGGAAACTAAAAGGGCAATAGAGTAATTGTATGGCGTACGCTTCTAAAAAGAACTTTTTTTCAAAAGCAGTTAACATTTCAGAAATCCATTTAGATTTTAAAATAAAGAAAAAGGCAAAAATCCAAATGAAATGGATTACCAAAAATAGTAAAATTTTAAAAAACATTTAATTGCTCAACTATTTTCAACAAGTTTCTGTAGAATCAAAACTTTTATTTCAGATAAGCTTAAGATTTAACCATCTAGAAACAGGACTTCTGATTAATCTGTGTTTTAATGGAATATAAATCACATTAGCACTATGTTGCTTTCAGATCTGTGAAATCATAAAGGAGATATGTTTCACAGAAAAAAATTAAGACGTATGTGTATGTATATGTTTTTTATATACATAATTCCTACTTAAAAAACATTAGTTTATAATATATTGGTTTCAAAATTACAATGATCCTAAAGCTGCTTAATTTAATGACTTTTTTGTCTTGAGATCTGTTTATGTTTGGGGTAAATTTCAGGTACTATGTGAATAATAAAAATAATAATAAAGATTTTTAAGTATGGAAATGTTAATAATTATCTCCCCCAAATAAACATATGAATAACCCTAGCAGAGAAAATAGCACAAATGTGAAACTAAGAAAATTCATATTTTCTTGGATGTGTATTCTTAATATATCAAAACTATCATGTGTGGCAACAATTCAAAATTCTCCTAGATTCTTATTTATTCCTCATTATATCCACTACTGACTGCTATACTATTGCATATCAGGCTAATACCAAGTTTTTCTGAAATATGAAAAGTATTATTATTATTAGGTATGCAATTGGACCTTGGATTTATTTCATTTTCATTTGCACCTCATAAATTTTTCTCATCTCATAAAGTTGTAAATTATATTAACATTTTATACACAATTTCACTTTATTGAAGCAGAAAAAGTTGATAAATTACCAATTACAAGAAAAAATGTCTATGAGGAAAAGTACAAAACTAAACATCAGTTCAGAAAAGGGCAAATATAAACGTTAAGATTTCTAGATTTAGCAAATGAAAATGCAAGACACCAAGTTAAATTTGATTTTCAAAAACAAATTAAACACTTTTAGCATAAGTATATCCCACGCAATATTTGGGACATACTTAAATGCCAGCAGATTATCCATTGCTTATCTAAAATTTAAATTTAATTGAGTGTCTTGTATTTTATCTGGTTAGCCAAATAAAGGTGCATTTATAAGTATTGATGTATCATTTATCACAGTTTCATCTGTTTTTCATCAACAGATTTCTATGTAACAAAGTCAGATTTCACACATTCAAGAGCTATGACTTTCTGCTGGTCTCAGGGAATACTGCCTCTTCTAAATTTACTAAATATGGTTTTCCCTTTTATTTAGGGATGAACCTCTTAAAAGGGATCAGTCAGCGGCTTACACACTTCTAGCACAGCAGCAAGAACACATTAACTAACATGTATTAAGGGCGTTAACACACATGAGCCAGGAGATGTGCTAAATGCTGTACATTCATTGCCTCTTTTAATCCTCATAACAGCCCTCTGAGGTGAGTGCTATTATCATTACCATTTCACAGATGAGGAAACTGAGCTAGGAAAAGTCAGGTAACTTGATTAAGGTTGCGCAGTGAGTCAGTGGAGAAGTGGAACCTGAAACTCAGACCAACCTGACCGTGTCAGTCCCCACAGTACCATGTTGCCTTTTCTCTCCCAGTTAGGAAAGAGACAGCCATAGGTGCGCCCCTTACCCCACATACACACGCCCCGCACCGTTCCTGCTCCCTTAAAGATGTGTTATTTAAGGATGGCCAGATCCCATGTGACCCCAGCTGGGTCTTCCACCTCTACTACCTGAGGCCATACAAAGGCATGCTGGGTACTCCCCAACCCCCCTAAGATGGTGAACATGATACGTGGGTACAGAGAGAGGAGGATCAAAGGATTTCCCATTGGGTTCCAAACCAGGCAGTTTGCTTCCTTCCATCATTCTGCTGTTTATCAGTAGACTATTGTTTTAGAATATTTTATTCCTAATGGTAACATTACCTCATTTTTGCACTTGATACAATTGAGTACTTGATATTTGGAATGGCCTCCTTGTCTATATGCTTATAAGCTTAAGGACAGTTTTTCTGAAGGTCTAAAGATCGGGCCTTGAAGGAGAGCCCACAAAATCACTTTGTGTTCCATGTTCAGTAACCTCCACAATTCATTTTATGCCAGAAATTCACCAGTGCACAATAAGGGGCCAATAGGCAGTGGCGGGAGTTGGCTCAAATGCCATAAGGTTGGAGGAAGGACATACCAGGCTTCCTAAGTACTTCACACAAGGCTGCCAAAGGATTAGCTGGTTGTTCCAATGCCAGGTTCACTTAACAAGAACATGGCAAGTTGTGGATGCTAATTGGTTCTCACAAGTATTTTGGGTGGTATAAAAATACAACTGCAGGAAATAGAATTTCCCCGTAGAATGTGACCCATCCCCATTTTATAGATTTTAATGTATGAAAAATATTAATTTGGGGCATGAAATTTTCAAATGTATATTGCTCTCCCCTCCATGCTACAAAGCTTCCACACCTACAACAATTAAAATAAATACAGAGTAATAGGATAGTTTTGTACTCCCGTTCCTTTTTCTCCATCTTGTTAATTCATAGCTTTGTCCCGTGATCACCGGCCTGAACAATGGCTTGTTTTCATCTCAACATCTCTTTCCACACATTTTATGTATGTATATGCATGCATATGCATACGTGTGTATACATATGTCAAAGAGATTTCATTTTCAGTCTATGTTACCATTCCTGGATTGGGTATACACCTATTCAAAATTATAGATTTTTATATCCTTGAAACTCAGAAAACTACATCATTGGACTACTGCATAATAGCTCTCAAGTGCACATGGACCCCACCACCTAGGGTCTATGGGCATCAAGGCACAGGTTTGAGAGAAGGTGGAGGATAAAAGGAAGGGCAAAGAGAAATAAGGGTCTACAAGGGGAGAAGAAAGTGTATTCACCAGCCCCACTCTAACTCCAAATACCCTTTCTTAGCGACATCATAACCAACTGGTAATAAAAGTAGCCAAAAGACTCTGTTAACTATGTAACTAACTCTCAAATAACATGCTCTGCCAGGCTCTTTACAAATCCTATACCTTTCATCCTCGTAACAACCTTACGACAAATTATAATTCACACCATTTTATCTACCTTAATCTTTCTTTCTGACAAAGATTCTCAGCTAATCTAAAAAAATAAAGCCTCATTTTCTTTTAATTATTTCCAAAGCAAATATTTCAGAAATACTCTTTCCCTCCCCACACCTGTGTGGGCCACTAAGAAGATAGCTAACCTGTGCCTCTGTAAGTCCCTTCATTGAAAAGTCCTTCGGGAGGCAACTAAAGTCACAGAATCTGCCCGTGGACTGAGGGTTGTGGTCCTAGGAGCTGAACCTCACCTCCTGAATGGGAAGTCAGGATGCAACTAGGGGAGGATCCTTCCCGACAGCAGCTGTGCCAATAATTCACCTGTACGTACACAGTGGCGTTTAGTGAGTCAAGAGTGGCCAGCATTCAGAATATGAAAATAACAAAATCCTTTATTACATTATGATAGTGCTGACCTGTCTATTGGTATTAATATTTGACGACGTGATTTAATATTGACCAATAGCAGAGCCATATGGAGAGTAATGGTCTCTATATTATAAATTACATGCATTTCATAGTTAGTTTGGTTTGTCTCATGGTGTAGCAAACACCAAGAACTGAACCAGATTATAATTTTTGACCTGCTAATCCCATGTTGCCAGAAGTAATCATTGTAACTGTCAATATGCCTGTTAGATTTACCTTCACGTGACCATTAACACTTTGTCTCAGTTTTCAAGCTTTCTTTGTTCACTACTAGTTAGACTTTGAGACCTTTCAACACAAGTAATTGCTACGATTCGCAAGTGATGATAGAACAGGTCACTGATTTCCCCCATTACCCAAAGCAGTCTTACTAGAATGAAGGTAGAGTTTTGCAAACTACCTGTTTTCACAGCACATAAATAAGAGACTGGTAAAAGTCTATACACTGTATTATATTACAGTTTATATTATATTATGTTATTATATTATATTGTATTATGTTATATACACTAACTACAAAGGTTTTTTTTCTTTGTTACATGATTTGTAGTTTTTTATTCAGTTCTTGAACTTTAAATTATATTTTTCTAATATTATATTTCAATGATGTGCATTTGGAATATCACTAAATTCAAGAAGCACCTGGTTATGGGTGGCCCTGAACTAAATGTTATGTTAATCGAAAGCTAATGGCATAATTTCTAACCAGCAAGAATATTCTAGAGTAGACAGCCTCATGAAGACCCATGAAGCAAAATTAATGCGATCAAATAAAATATTAAGAGAAAGATAGATAACTATCTTCTAGGCACTCTTGGAAGCATATTACAAACAGTGAAGTAGTTAATCCTCAGAACAACACAATGATGTTGGTACTATTAATTTCCCCATTTACAGATGAAGAAATTAAGGCAAACATAGTAAATAGCAGAGGATTCAAATCCTGGCATCCATGCTTTTAACCTTTACACTACTGCCTCTTGTCCATGAATTCATGCACTGCCACTAGTGCAT
Source organism: Tursiops truncatus (assembly GCF_011762595.2). Classification (NCBI taxonomy): domain Eukaryota; kingdom Metazoa; phylum Chordata; class Mammalia; order Artiodactyla; family Delphinidae; genus Tursiops; species Tursiops truncatus. The sequence continues at coordinate 29,114,599 of NC_047038.1, forward strand.
GTGTAGTATGATGATGCAGAAAAATACTAGATTAGCCAAGAATGAGTTCCACTTTTACATTATATGGTTAATCTAGGAAAATGTTTTCAAAGACTAGATGTGGGGTATTATGGGTTGTATAAATGCTTAGGTACTTGTGCAATAGAAACATTTTAAGAATAAGGAGCTCTTCTTAGAGGAAGCCAATAAATGGTAAGTAGGACAGAAAGATTAAATTGTTGTATGTGAGCATTGGTGAAAGTGAAGCACAATGGTGTAAGTCTCTGAAGTACAACACACAGTGAGGATCTTGGATTTGCTCCAGGAATAATAGGAAGTCATTAAGTAGGGTCATGACATAGTGAAAAGGAGCAGCAGCAAGAGTTAACAGCCACGGGGTTTCCCTGGTGGCGCAGTGGTTGAGAGTCCGCCTGCCGATGCAGGGGACACGGGTTCATGCCCCGGTCCGGGAAGATCCCACATGCCGTGGAGTGGCTGGGCCCGTGAGCCATAGCTGCTGGAGAGTTTAGAGCCACATTCAAATTAAATGGAATGGGTGCTGGCAAATTTAACAGAGTACTCAAAATTAAGGATACCAATTCTTTACTGGCTTTCCTATCTTTTCTTCACTGGACTAATTGATAGAAGAATTAGAGCCATACATTGGGTTAGAAGAAGGAAAAATTAGAAGGCACAAACCTTATTGGGTAAGACTAGTAGTAGTAGTAGTAAAATAATAATTTATTTGAAAATGTATGCAAGGAATAATTTACCCAATTGCTTCTTTATAAGTGCCAATAATTGTGCAATTCTGAAGAATACAAATGGCCAATCAGTGATTATTAATGATTTATAACAGTACTTTTCAAGCTGTAACTTGCATCAAAATTACCTGGATGGCTTGTTAAAACACAAATTGCTAGATCCCTCCCCCAGAGATTCTGAGTTAGTGGGGCCTGAAAATCTGTATATCTAACAAGTTCTCTGGGTAATGCTGAGGATTCTGATTCAGGGACCACAGTTTGAGAACCACTGGTCTAATAACAGGTTAAGCATTTTAAAGTATCTTAAACAGTCCACTTAAGATACCACATTAGTGTACTGTGTTTATAAATCAGAACATAATACAAAGATATGAGATAATTTAAGGAAAAAAGTGTTAATCAGATGTAACTATCATTTTTTAAAGTACACAGGAGAGAAGAACATGTTAAAAGACACTACAGAGATGTAATCAGCAAATTCAGACTCTACAGGAAAAATATGTAGTTTCTTGAACAAATGAACTACAGGGAGGAAAAGAGAGAACGTGGTGGAAAATAAAGCCCATCAATTAAAAAGGTCTTAAAGGACCTATTAACCAACTGTGATGCATGGACAGTTTTTTATTCCAATTCAAAAACGAAAAAAAAAATCTATGAAAAACATTATGATTTTTATGACACAACTGAACATTTAAACGATGCCTAAGTATTTAATGATATTAAGAATTACTGCTAATATACGTATGATAATGACCTTGTGGTCATGTTCAAAATACACTTATCTTTTAGGGATAATGGGTAAACTATTTACAAATAAAATAAAATTATGTCTGGGATTTGCTTCAAAATAATACATATATGGATAATTTTCTAAGTCACTTTTAATTTTTAAATTTTTCTTCTCTTTTCATTTTATAGTACTAAATTTTCCAGACTTCATGAGACAAAAGGGTGGTGGAAAAGTGACAATATGGCTTCTAATGGATTCCTAATAACATGTAAGAAGAAAATAAATACCAGGAAGGAGAGCCACTAAAAAGGTGAAAAGATTCAAGTATAAATCAAAAAACTTTTGAAATGAAAATGCTCATATAACTTGCTTATAATGTACAGTTAATTTAGAAAGGCAGGAAGTGGATCTCTCTCCCTTGATCTTCTTCATCTCCCATCATGTTATCAGAGTTGAATTGTTCCATGGCATTCAGACACTCTATGAAATTGAAGTTCTTTGTCTACACCAAAAACCATGCCAGAGAACACAAAGAGAATTACAAGTTATCAGATCCATCCACAAATAACAGCATTACAAAATACCACAAGCAGAGGGCTCTTGAGAAATCTCTCATTCTTCCAAACCCCACATGTAATAGACTGTCCTGCTAATTAAGTAAGACAGATGCTGCATCTGGCCAGAGAAGGGGATACATGTCATGAACAGCCAGGAGAACTACTACAAAGTGCTCAAGATAAACATGCTACTTCCTTCTTCCTCCTTCCTAAGCATACCTTGGAAGTATGCAACTTACTTGCCTAAACGTACCTTGCCCATAACTTGGGCTACTTTAGTTCAAAAAAAAAAAAGGGCATGTTTTATTTTTAGTAACAACTGCCAGAATGCACTTACACTATATGCTGGTCTGATGTAGGAGCGTAGGGGAAATAAATAAATCATAGTTATGAACTATAACAATGTAAATAGGCTCTATTACACTCAGATCTTACATGCCTTTACAAGGATAAAATTAGATAATACTGCCATTTGTCATTACATTACTGCAGAGTTTACAGCACGTTAAAGCAGAGAGAGGAATGATATTTTGCTATTTTCAATAGGCAGGAAACTGAGGCAGTAGAAGAAAAAGTGAATTGCCTATGATTTTGCAGCAAGTCAGAAATTCAGCTATAAAACTCTGTTTGTATTTTGGAAAAACAACTTTTTGTTAATGATATCTGTGAGTCATGCTTTTCAATGTCATTTAAACACATAAAATAGGTAACAGGGGCCTATTTGATGCCAGGCCCCATGTAAATTGATTAGGAAGGCATGAATACCAACATTATAATAACGGATATTTAAGTGCTATCATATATAGGAAGCATTATATTAACTAATTTGTTTCTCATAAAACCTCTTCTACATACGTATCATTTTCATTTCTATTTTACAGATAAGGAGCCTGAGGCACAGAGATGTTAAGTAGTTTGTCTAAAGTCACACAGATGGTAACTGGCAGAGGCAGTGCAAAAGGATAAATTAGACATGGAGTATAAAATTGAATATGTGGTCTTGGGCCTTCAGTAACAAAAGGGGAGATTTTCGTCAAGAAGGGGAGACAGACACGTAAACAATCATCAGTAATACTAACAAAGAAAACGAAATTGAAATGTGACCAAGGATCTGGCAGTATTTAATAGCGCATATTCAACTACTCAAATAAAATCTCTCCTTTCACATCAAATAACTTTTCTGCAGGATATATCTCTTTAATGCCATCATTAATTACTCCATCAAGTAATTCTGAAGGCTGAGGTGGCCACAGAAATGAGGGAGATATAGTCACTGCCACGGCTCCAGAGGGTCTGTATACATTGGGCTGGCTGGGCTGACAGAGGCTTACAGTTTAAAAATAAGAAGTGCATTTGTGTAACACACTTTTCTAAATTATTTTTTAAGATCAAGTATGTTTTATTCTTTCACGATCCTTGACATAAACTTAATAATTGTTATGTGAAGTAACCACTTTTTGATTCATTTTAGTAAATTCTGGCTGCAAATAGTCCTGGATTTCATAGAGTTGTATCTGTGCTCTATTCTCTTTATCTTTCAAGGCTACAAAGAAAGGGCCATATTTAAGTCACCCTAAAATAAGATTCTGGTGTATAATAAGTAACATTTTAAAATCTAAAAATTAATTATAGGTATCTTCATTATAAGATGTACTCTTAGGTCTCAACATACTGTAATAACTCTAATCACCGAACATTAATAGATATTGGGAATGATTCAGAATACGGAATTAATACTGAATTTTGCCCACTGAAGTTTCACTCTTTGACTGAATCTACTACACTAAGGGCCACAAATTTATCTCCTTCCCTCAAGTATGCCAACCACTTGTACTTTCCTAAAGATATGCACAGCCCTCTTAGAGAACATACAGCATCTCAACATGAATACCAATCAGTTCACAATCACTGTTATAACCTAAGACTCAAGATTCTGTTCAGAGCCTGTTTATCTCCAAGGTCAAGATTATTACATGCTGGCATGGAAAGTAGCTCCAATGTGCTTTCCACCTTGGAGGATGTCCAAGTATTGGTTCAATTCTAAGGTATTCAAACTGAGGGAAGTCCCAGTTTTCCCACCTACTGAAAACATTCTCCATTTTACAGATTGGTCTGAGCCGAGACTAGTAGATTTAGGAAATTCTGAACTCAACAGAAAGGACCTAAAAATATTTATGGACTAACTGCTCTGAGTAGAGCTGTCCCTATCCTAACACACCTGTGCAGGTCTCAGAGACCAAAAACGGGATATAGGAATGGGCATAGCCCTGATGTCCCAGCATACACTGCTTAAGTCACACTGGGGACATCCTGTAGAAAATGAGTTTATAGACACTGAAATTATGAAAGCTATATTTCTAACGAACACTTTAAGTACAAGTTGTTATTGTTTGTATTGAAATGAATGAAATTGCCCGGCAATTATAAGAGGCTGTAAAACTGTCTGGGCTACTCTTTTAGACAGCATGAAATAGGTCTGTCTATTCCTTCCACGCATTCAAAGGTATAATTTATTTCAGTACTCATGTTCGTGCTTAGACTTTTCCAGTGCATATTGTGGGCATTATCCAGTATTCCATCAAAAGAACAGTGGCTAGTGTTATATTAACTCCACCTTTTTAGTAGTTTTCCTCCTTTGGCAAGGCTGTGCTTCTTTTAAATGTATCTGATTTTAGCATAGAGAGTCAAATCTCATAAAAGTCAGACTACCTGACTCGATAAATCTGTTCAAAGCCTTTTACTGAAGTGGGAATTCTCTGTTTCTGAGAAATTGAAAGATTTAATGAATATATTCTTGTTATATTAGGATATCTCATTTTTCCCTCTCATAAATACTTGGGTTGATGATTTCCCACCCATTGGCAGGGAATGGCATTGCGCTCACTGCCATTGTAAGTGCTCAGACCCAGTTTAATTTCTCTCACAAGGAGAGTTGACAAAAGATCACAGCCACTAAGCCCTGGAATTACCCTAGATATTGCCCTCTGTGCTGTGCAAATGAAATCCTACAGAAGACCCTTTGGAAAAGAAGAACACGATTGTTAACACTCAGAAATCCATTTTGCACAGGGCAGCATTCATACACACAGACGTACAGAATGACAGGCAGAGCTGCCAGTTCCTCGATGAGAAAAGTCAGATGCTTAGCGCTACACACACACACACACACACACACACACACACACACACACACACACACACACGCTGTCCCGCGCAGACACATACACCCCTCCCCCTGCAGCTCAGAGCCCCCAGCTCCCTTCTCCCACCCACCTCTCTCCCTCTCTCTCTCTCTCTCTCTCTCTCTCTCTCTCTCTCTCTCTCTCTCGTTCTCTTTCTCCCATGCCCTTGATTGACTACCAGGTCAGATAAGAAATTAAGACCAGTGAAATCAGAACCAGACAGCACCTGTCCCTTCTGCAGCCAGAAGAGAACTGAAATAAAGCACTTATGAAACTGCTGTGATCATAACCTTCAAAACACTGAACTCCTCCCAGCTGTTGGCTTTCTCAACCAAAGGTTCCACAATAGAGACGCTGGCACCAGGGCCCCAAAAATCTATTTGTATCAGAATGCTGTCATTTTGGGACAGGGCAAAGCGTTACAAACTGTAAAGATCCCTTTATAGCTACAAAGATTCTGAAAATAGATGTTGCCCTACTGATTTAGACTTGCTAATAGGTAGATCAGTTTGCTTCTATTTAAAATGATTCATTTGCTGTGAGAGAAAAATGATAGTAAGCAGTGATAAATACTTGGAAATGTGAACAACGCTTACTATTGGTCTTCATTCAGAGGACACGGGCACTCTTTTCTATTTCTTACAACCGAATTATTGACATTTGTAGGCAGCTACTGGATCATTTGCAGTAAAGTTGGGCTCTCAGGTAGAACTGTGAGTTACTCACTACCAGCAGCAAACACATAAGGACGGGAACAATTTATGTGCACAGTGGCCCATCATACGTGCCTGAGTGCACACTGCTAGCTATGTTTAGTGAGAAAATTTTCAATGATATTTTTCAGTACTTTATTAGATAACAAATATTCCTTTTTTTTTAAAAAACTGAACAATTTCTACTTAGTTCAAATTATAACAAAAAGTAACAAACTACTAATTTATAGAGAGAAAGGTTTTTACTCTGGGAACTTCAAACTGATCGTTGTAATGATGTGAAAGCATTTCTGACTGAGTAACTTCACTAATATAAACTTTATCATCATAATAACATATTTCATTTCTAAGCAAGGACTAGCAACATTTAACTGAATGCAACTGAGATATCATATAATTAAAAGTAAGGAGCCCTGTGAACAATACATATTTCTGTACTCATCGCACTTGCCCACAGTTTAGCTTAGAAAGAATATTCTATGTTGTCACATTGCCACAGTAATTGCATATGGAAATTAGTCATTTGTTAAAATTGTACAAGAGACTAAAGGTAAAAACATTCAAAAGCTATTTTAGACAGATGTTAAATCCTCTCACATTTGCATGTGATGTTACAAATATACATATATACAAGAGTGGAGCCAAGAAATAGAAAAAGTCTGTAAATATTTATACGCAGAGAATATACACTATGTTCGTATACATACTACCTCTAATCTCCTTCTTCTAATGATTTATTTTATACTGTCTCATTAGACGCAGTTTTTCAACTGTGCTATTTTTCTTTTGAAATAGTAGACTGTTTACACGAGTGCTTCAAAGATATTTATGTAATTAGGGTTCTATTTCTACATTGGCTTTTAAATCCAAGTTCCTCTCGTTTTGGAATGTCATGTGCCCACAAATCAGCAGCACAGTGCCGCGCTGTTAGCTGAGCCTTTCACTCGAGGCAGGGCGGGTGGTGCTTAAGCAGAGAGACACCCAAACCGAAACACTGGGTTTGGAATTCCGGCTCCTTCACCTCCAAGCCTCTCCTTTCCTCCGTTTACCCATCTTGAAATAAAGAGGATAAGGGCACCTAATTCACAAAGGTGCTGTAAAGATAAGTACGTTAATATTTGTAAAGTGGTTACAGTAGTACATAGCACATAGTAAATGCCAAATAACTATCTGTTGAAAATAAAATGAGCATTCTCAACTATTACTACATATATTCTAGCATGTAAATTCTGATATATATCTAATAAGATAGCTTTCAAGTATATATCTGTGTGGGGTTTTTATTTTCTGTTTCAAAGTAATTGCAAATTGATATAATTATGACAACAAAAATAATTTTTAAAAACATCAATAACATATAGTAAGTGTTTACTATGGCCAGGAACAATTCTAAGCATCATCTCATGTAATCCTCCCGACTACTCTATGACAGAGGTACTGTCATTATTTCTACTTCACAAATGAAGAAACTGAAATTCAGCAGACAGTACATAATTTACTCAGGTCTTCAAAATTTTAAGTACCAAACCAGGACTTGAGACGAAGCCTACCTGAGTCCAAGACCAGAACCCAAACAGCTTCTGCCTCCTTCAATAAAAGATTATTCAATGCCTCAGTTTTTCTTGGGCCATCATTTCTTTATACTTTGATAACTGAACTAGTTATCTCAAGCCTTTCTTTCGTACAGTCATTGGCTTATATTGGTTAAATCTCATTATTGAAAAATAAAGTAGTTGATGCCAGGCCCCTGGGGATGGTTTCTAAACTTTTAGCCACACTTGAGCTTGTTTTAAGCTGAGATGGAAAGAATGCAGGACTGGGGATCACCAAATCAGGATCCCAGCTCTGCTCTTACCACTAACTATTTGTGTAACCTTAAACAAGAAACTGAACGAATCTGGCCATGAAAGTTTATTGTGATGCAGTTACTCATGTTTTTGCACTGTCTATTACTTATTAAATGAATTGAAATGGAAAATAGTTTTTGCTGTTGAAGAAAAATATTTTCTTGAACCTAAAAATATGAAACTAAAATTACTCTTTGACTTCTCCCTATAGTAAGATCACTTTAAAAGTTAATTTTTTAACACACGCCTAAATCTGATACCCTTCGTAACACAATAAAATTCATAGCACTTGGCTTCTCACAATTTAAGAGGCCGCTGGTTAACATCCAAAACATATTATTAAAACAATATTGTTTCCTGGTCTGTTTTTCAAGGAAGAAGAAAAGTCTGATATCTTCTTACATACATTACAAGAAGTTTGACGGCATTCAAATGGGTTAAATGAACCAAAGGAATGTCTATCTGTGTGTGTGTGTGTGTGTGTGTGTGTGTGTCTGTGTGTGTTGCTTTCTCTCCATTGCAAGCATTTTTACAGGTCATCATGCCCCAGTACTTCTCTAATACTGAGAAAAAGAAATCAAATACTGTTAGAAAAGGAGAGACCGGGTTGGTAGATGGTGACTGGGTTCCTATGTTCTGCTTCTGTCAGCAGTCACAGAACCATAATCTGGACATTCCACTAAAAGTCCAAATGGGAGTCATAGCAGAGAAGGCAACAGAGTGGACAGTGGACAGAAAAGACGTTTGAAAGCTTTATTTGCACAAGTGGGAGCGCAGCACCTTTCCAGGGCCTGAGAGAAATGACACAAAGGGACCATATGCCACTGTGGTGTATGTCCAGGAGTGTTTGTGTGAGTGCTCACCTTTCTGTAACTGCCACTGGGGCTAATGCCCCTAGTTTCAAAATGTCTTCAGCAAATGCTGAAATCATTCTTTTGTATTAAAAGAGCAGATGACAAAAGGAATTCACTGAGAGTTTTGCAAGAATAAGGACTAGCTCAGAAGGGATAAAGGCAGTTGATGAAACTGTGAAGTCCAAACAAATTATCTGAACATTAACGACAGCCCCTGCTGACTTCAGTGGGTGGCAGGGAAAATGGGCTTGAAGACTGTATTTGGCTTTATATATCTTTCATGTTCAAGGAACAAAGATTTTTAATTGTTATACAGCACATAGAATCACTGTTACTAATATACTAAATACCCGCATGTACAGAAATATAAGCATCATATACGCTTATCTAAATATTTATCACTCAAGAGATGAGATTTTTGGTCCCCTCAAAAACTCCGGAAGTATTTCTGTACTAGAAAATACCAGTTCTTACAAAATTTGAAAGTATTCTTTTAATATCATAAATGTTGTCATTTGTCTTGGCAAAGTCTTAAATTAGGAGCTATAGTTTTAATTCACAAACTATGAGTTGGGGTTTGGCATCTTGTGGCGTTGGGTCTCCAAGACTTATAAGGAATATTTGGGTCACAAACTATCATTCAACAACAATTCCACACATTTGTAAATTACTTTGTAGGTTTTGAAACTCTCAAAAACCACACTTGGTTATTCTGAGGATCAGAGAGCCACATAATTCCTAAATCTCTCTATAAAACAGTGGCTCTTTAAAATGTATGATTTTCTTTTCTCCCCAAATAAACTTTACAACAGAATTTTTCTACAAAATATAGTATTAATGGGTTTATAAACCATTTCACTGCAGGGCAGCCATCTTGAAAAAAATTACGTTAAATTGACTGGGATCTATATTAACATCATTTTCTCATTGATTATTATTATAAGCAATCCAATTTAGGTTAAAAAATATAAATTTCAATGCTTAATACAAGAAACTTTCATTTTCGTTTTTCATGAAATTCCAGAAATGTTGAGGTGAAAGAAATTTATAATGTCGCTTACCTCATATTAAAAGTGTGCTGATATGGGGCTTCCCTGGTGGCACAGTGGTTGAGAGTCCGCCTGCCGATGCAGGGGACACAGGTTCGTGCCCGGGTCTGAGAGGATCCCACATGCCGCAGAGCGGCTGGGCCCGTGAGCTATGGCCGCTGAGCCTGCGCGTCCGGAGCCTGTGCTCCGCAACGGGAGAGGCCACAACAGTGAGAGGCCCGCGTAGCGCAAAAAAAAAAAAAAAAACCAAAAAAAAAAACGTGTGCTGATATAAGTCCTACAATAAAATCCACATAGTGATCTTATCCTGTTATTTCATTTATGTATATGAAAACATATAAACCTCTGTCCTTTATATTAGATAAGTGCCCTCACATATCTTTGCTAAAAAACATATTGCCTGTAGGATTTATAACCAAATAAATGTGTATTTATACATGGAATAGGTTGTATCCTAATAAATATATTCTTTATAACAATCAATATTGGAGTCCTAAAATCGATTTTATGAAAAAATGACCATTCCCCTCCTTACAGCCTAAAGTACCTCACATCCCCCATGAGCCGCCTCCCAGGTAAGTCAATAGGAGCTCCACATGGGACCTGAGAGGAGAATTTTGCCCTGTAAGTGTAATCCATTTATTGGTTTATGGACCAAAAAACCTCTCGGGAGTGTTACAAACTCATATGCTTTCCTTGAGTGATGGGTTTTGCACTTGGATTTCTTATTTAATTGAAAGATGTGTAAAAACTTATGTATAAATAGAGTTCCCTATTGGTTACACATTTCAAGAGCACCTCAAGAGTATAAATTATTCCATCAAGGGGTTGGAATAAATTATACTCAATAATTGGAATCAATTTTCCCTAGAGTAAGCACAAAAAAATTCCCATTAACGTGGACAGAGGTTGCATATAAAGCATGAGATGAAAATATAATATCACCTACAAATTAGCTTTGTATTCCTGAATAGCTGGAGAAGTAGCACAGTGAGATAAGCCTTCTCATATTGAACTATATCCTTTCTGGGTAAAGTCCCCACTGCATTCGGATGTGGCACAATGTCAGTGGATAAACTGCAGAAAAGAGAATACAAAAGCCTAAGTGGACAGTCGCTGTTTTGTGTCGATCTCTTATTAAATGGCAGTGGCATTCCCTGGCTCATACCTACCTTACAGTAATTCTGTGGAAGACTGAAGAATTATTATATGAAAAATACACCTCAGTCCTTTGAAGCAAGAAAAGGTTAAAGTCACCAATTTGAGCATCAGTAGGCGCAGTGGTCACATATTGGGGAACCTAATATATCCCAGCTACTGTGCTAAACATTATAGTTATACCATTCTGTTTGAGACACTGTAGCAAAATGGCTAAACAGGCACACTCTCCACCCAGACTCCACAGGACTCAAATATCAGCACTATTACCTTCTAGCCGAATAACCTTGTGCAACTGACTTAACCTCTCTGAGACTCAATTGCCCCATCTGTAAAATGGTGGTGACAACGGCACTGCCCTCACAGGACTGTTGTGAAAATTAAATGTGTTAGTTTATATGAAGCACTTAGAACAGTGCAAGGCACATAACGAGTGTTCACTATTAACATTGTTGTTATTGTTAATTTAAAGGGAAACAGAGCATAGTTGTACATACCCCTGTAATCAACAGTGTGTTTGTGGCAAGAGTCCCAAAAAGAGTCTACTCTGCACAATGGCCACGGGAGCTAGCATAGGTCAAGCTGGAAGCCAAAGGTGAGTTACTGAGGGCTGTACATGTATAGAAGTCTTCCTAAGCCTCCCAGAAAGAATGCAGATTGGAGCTGGTAGCTAGTTATCTGGACAGGGTTTCTTTACTAAATAATGGAAAAGAGTAGAACAATGGCCATCCTTTAGCCTCTGTTGCAGAATGCATCACTCTTCACCAATAGCTAATTTCTCTCCCAGCAGGAGGATTATATGTCCCCGTCATGCTGAAGTCAAATCTGGCCACCTGACTTGCTTTAGCCAAAGAAATATGAACAGAAGTAATATAGTGTCACTTCTGAGTAGGAGCTTTCATAACCCGGGTAGTAGCACCGAGTTACTTTTTCTCCCTTTCATGGTTCTGGCCAGTGTTGTAAGCTGATGTCTGGAGGGGGGAAAATGATGCTGCAGAGATCTCAGGTGACCCATGACGGACATAAAATTTGAGACAGAGATGTACTGTCTTTTATTGTAAGCTTCTGACATTTGGAGGTTGTTACTTCAACACAAACTAGCCTATGAGGACTAACACAAAGCTAAGACAGTGCCCCAGATGAGGGAGGAAACTCGCCCTACGGTGATGAGAACAGGATGCATTAATGAGGATTACCTGCTGCAGGGGAATCACCTGGTCAACTTCAGCAGCCTCAGGAATGGCCAAGTTAACATCATGCATGACAAGAAGATTAATTTCAAAAACACAACCCTCAACAGTTAGAGAATAATTAGGCAATAATTAGGACCCACACTTACATGGGGAGCCAGAGAAGGCAGAGACCCTGGGGCAGAGAGACTGAATGTCCTTTCAGAGGAAATCATGTACCTCTCATCACCTCTTTGAGTTGGTAGGAATTTGAGGGGCAGGTGTTCCCTTTCCTGGTGGCGGCTCAGTCTATTTTTATTCCTGCTTCTAATGTAATGCAAGCCCTTTTTTTATACCATCTTCTTGATCCCTGATGTTAGACAAACTATCAACAGAATGGCTTGAGAAGTAAAGTTACATATTAAAAACAAACATCTGAAAAGATGTCAACAGAATAAATAGCCAACAAATATGAATAGAACACCTGCAGGGCACTGTGGGAGGTACCACAGATTCACAAAGAACTGCTAAGATCCACCCCCTCCTTCAAAGAACACTAATAAGTGAGCTTTTCCTGTGCACTAACCTTTGGCTAAGTACTTTACATGAGTTATCACCAGAGTCCTCAGAACACCAGAGGAGGGTTCTACGATTATCCCCATGTGCCAGGTGAGGAAGTTAGGCTTGGGACGTGAATGGGATAACTTGCGTGAGGTCCTACAAGAAGAAGAGAGCCAAGACAGGATTTGAATTCTGGAATTTTGACTCCAAAAGCTGAGGTCATAACCACTACCTGATAGTAGAAAGTACTATTCAAAGAAACTTTATTTTGGTTGGGGAACAAAAGCATTGACAAAGATAAATTTCAGCTGTAGTAATAGTCATAAGGTAGAAGATGATTAATTGACAAATGACTGGCAAAAGACAATGAAGTGGAAAGGTGGGTTCACAGAAAGAAGATAGCCCTAGTCACTTTCATGGCCTGAAGAAACTTCAGATGGAAAGAGGGCTCCGAGCAGGATTAGTAAGGATTGGATAGGTGGTCATTACAGAAACCATCAGAAAAAACCAAAACCCTAGTAACTAGGTACCACTGAGGAAAGGTCACCAAAAAAACCACTACTAATAAAAAGCAGAGCAAGTCTTTCATCCCAGCTTCAAATATGATTTCACTGCTAGCATCCTTCACATATTTCTTGATTCTAAAGCTGAGAAAAAAGAAAGCAAAAACTTCAAAAGACCTTTTTGACATTTATTTCTTTGCTCTAAACACAGCTGTAACATTATCAAGATTTCATTCTTAAAGAGACTAATCTCTCTAGCATAGACAGCACTGGCTGGGTAACCAAGTCTGCTCTTGTATTTATCTTACTGTTTAAGAGACAGCTATGGATTTTAGAAACCCTCTTTCTGGGAAATAGTTCCAGTTTAGCTCACTTGCCACTCAGATGAGGAAACCAAGGTCCAGCCAGGCTGCGACAGTGCCTGAGGTCACACAGCAAGAGCAGCCTCTCATATCTCCAGATTCCTAAGGACAGTAGTGGCTGGGGCAGCTGTGGATTCCTGGCTCCCGCAGAGAACCAGGAAAGCTAAAAGTGCTGCAAGAAACAGGGAGCAATACAGGGATTGAAAGAGTCCAGAAAAGAAATTACTAAATACACAAAAATGCAAACTGCTTTCAGCCCCAAGTATTATGCACTGAACTTCAGAAATTTCTAGGAAGTCTTCAACTTCCATCTTATACATTATAGGAAATGTCACTGCCTGCATAGTTTAGATTTTTTACTCTATGTCGGAAGAGAATATGAGATTCTCCCCAAGTCTAATAAAAGTGGAATACCCCTCGTTAAGACCTCAGTCAATTTTATAAATCAACATAGATCTTTTGCTCCCTTCCACACTCATTGATCTCTTAATTCTATATGAATTGTAAATTCATATTATTACATTTAGTTAATTTGAAAGATAAAATTTTTAAAGGTGTTCAAGTGAAAGTAAAACTTCTTCAGAAGGTACAGTATTATGGACCCATTAACCATGGTTTTGTTCTAGAACAACGATGCACCAAAATAAATCCACACAGAGAGGCATGCGGAGTTGATGTCCTGGGTTCTGCTCTTAAAGCTCTTAGAGAATTGTCTGGAATTATAAGTGCCTCAAGCAACTTTCAGGGCCTACTCTGCTATAATACTCCATTTAACTGAGTAACTGCTGGTTTGATGATGCTGGGAACAGCATTATCATTCCCAAAGCAATGACAAAATTTTGAAGTCAGAAAACACCTCCAAAGACATTTTAGAATTTTTTTAAATTAATTTTTTAACCTCTTAGCGCTCAGTGGAGTGAAGGGGGGAGAAGAAATTTCCCTCTGCTTAACAGTTGATTATACTCACTAAAACAAAGTTAAGTGTTCAAATAGCTGGGGAAACGTAATGATATTTTGAATTTAGGTGATTTACATATGGTGGTAGCATTGCTGTATTAGCTTTAAGTTAATGACTGCTTTAAAAAAAAATTCTATTTACTAAACCAAATCAAAGTTATTTTGTGCTGAGTTTTGGAACCTAAACAGCCCGAAGCAAACAAAAGATGAGACAAAAAAGACTTAGAGAAAAGCATTTTTGTCTCGTATTTCATGAATCTGAATCTCAGTTTGGGGTTCTACCAACAGAAGTTGAATCAAATAAAATAACTGAAAGTAGAACTAGCTCATCATATACAGAAGAAATTCTATGAATCATAAAAAAAATTCCCAATTTATGATCCATGAAGCCCTCCTAGACTATTCTAATCACTATGAACCATTTAAATATAGTAATTACTGAAGTATTAAAGCATAAAATCGCTCCATTAAAAACATGCTAGGATTACTTACTAGGCTAACAACCATAGGAAACTCCGTATTTCTGTGCTGGTTGTAAACAGAGTGGTGCTTCTTCAGAACTATAACATGATTCAGAACATTTCAGAAGCTTTTTTTATGGCATGGTTAACCAGAAAATCCATTTAAAATTTGAAGTTTAAAAAAAAAAGACATAAATCCTATGTTTTTCTTTGTATTTTGCAAATTTTATTGCATCAGTCAAAAAATGTGACTCGGGTAGTAAAATGTAATGGTTGCTCAGTGTAATGGTATGTGTTTGAAATACAACCCATTTGCTCTTCATTCATTTTGGCTTCATACTTGGCAACATTACAAAATTTTTTCTATAAAATATTCTTTGTTGTCCTGTTATCATATTCATATAATTTCTTTATTTTATCTTTCTTGATAAAATATTTTCCACCCATGTCTGCTTTTTATCACTTTACAACTTACTGCCACATGCCCTTTTCTCTTGGCAAGGTTTATGAAGTGTCTTGGCTAAGAAAACTCTTGAACTGGCTTATCAACGGGCAATTGTCGCCTAGGACTTGAGTGACCACAAGGCATTATCTGAGGGTCACTACTGGACCATCCGCCCTCTTTCTCTAGCGACATGTTTTATGATCACCTTGAGAAAATAAACCAGATTTTTTTTCATAATTTATAACATAACAACTGAGTATTCACTAGCTTCCTCTATCTGCCCCCCGTGTGTAGATTTTCCATAAATCACAAACACACAGGGCATTCCTTGGTTCTGTCCGTGCCAGCCAGTGCATCGGAGTACATGGAGGACACCGTGGCAGCCGAACAAGTCGAACATTTAAATACCCTACTCATCCCTGGTTTTGGCTTCCTTGCATTCGTCTAGCTGTTTATGGACACGCAAAAGCTCCAAAAGCTGTTTTCCTTGGCTGTGAATTGGACTCTATAAAGTGTGTCTTAGTAAGAGTATTGTATTCCTGTCCTTTAAAACCCAGCCAGGTACTTTTCAGCTTTGGCAGCTTTTCCGATGCCTGCGCTGGCAGGGCCTTATTCCTTTACGATTACTGACAACACACAGGTCCTCGCGCTCCGCTTGACAAAGTCATCTTTGCACTTTGTTAACACGACTTTAAAGTACAATCTCTATCCTCCCCCAAATCGCTTATATTTGTTTAGCGTTGGAAGCCAGTGAATGATGACCCCTATTAAGAAGGGAAATACCAAAACATGAGTCAATTTATTCATTTAGAAAAACAAAAAGGTCCTCATTAGACCTTCATAAAAATGAATTACTCTGATGAGCTCTGGGAGGCACTACCCTAGGCAGTTTGTGGAGCACAAAAAAAGAAATTATATAAACCCTGTCATTAAAGAGTGTTGTTAGAAAACTCCAAATACATGCATGTAAAATAACTGGAGAATTGTATATAACAAAGCAGTTGATGAGAACGTGTGATACACTGTCAACTGAATGTAAAACAGTAAAAATGATATTCATTTCAGTTTAGAGAGATGGTATATGTCTTGTAAAACAAAAGATACTCAACAAAGGAAAAATTTGGTAAACACCACAATGATCACAGTGTTAGGAAAAACAAAACTATCTGGTTACACAAAATTTTACCTGTACCTATTTTTGTCGACATTAGCCTATATTAGTCTTATTAGTCTTAGTTTATAATAATGCTAACAAACGTTCAGCACTTATTATAGCCAGCTCAACATTCAGTCTTAGGTTGCCTTCAGAAAGCAAAGCCTGACACAAAAGCTCATGGGTTGCTATTTTATTAAGGAGTGCAATCCCAGGGAGCAATAGTGAGGGACAATGGCAAGGAGGTAGCCCCCTCTAAGTGGAACTGATGGCTTAATCATACTGCATCATCCTCCCAGAAGTTTGCATCTTAGGACAGTCTTTCCAGAAGGAGAAAGGAGAGAGATTTTATCTTAGCCCACATCTTTCAATTGTCAAAGATTGCCACAGAACTCATTACTTCCCCCACGTTTCTGGGCTGCGCATGTGCGGGCCCGGAGCCGTCTCCCACAGCTCCCCCCTCCTCAGCATCAAGAGGAAAATCCCAGGGCAGGCAGCGAATGCACTGGGTGCAGGCCTTAGGGAGGCCCCGTCAAGGTGCACCTTTGTGAAGTTGATTCCCTTCCAGCCGCTGCACCTGCCCAGGACTGATCACAGCTGGGACAGGAAGAAGCTGCGCCAGGGGTGAGGATCTGAAGTGGTACCTGGAGGTGTCTGATCACACTCATCACTTCATTTAATTCTCCCATCAGTAATACAGACTAGGTGCACGTACATCCCCACTTTACACGTGAGGAAACAGAGGTTCACTGAGCCTGAGAAGCTCACCTAAAATCACGTAGCTATTAGCAACCCGTAATCAAGAAAGTTTAAGCCCATTCTATTATTATCAATTAGTCGATTCAGCCAGGACAACATACTGTGTTTCCCACAAACATAAGTGTAAAAAACATAAACATATGATCTCATTTAGTGAAAAGAGAAGTTCTTAACCTGACCTTCCCAATTATCACACGCCTGAGAGTAACTATAACATGAGCAGACACCAACCTCTTGCCTGCCCCCCAAACCCACCTCACTTCTAATAAATCAGGACAGAAATTAATTCTAAAGAGATGTGTGTCTCTCTAAGAAAGATGGAACACAAACAAAATAAAACACTTTTCTATTCAAATAAAGACCTTAATGGCAAGGTGACTTGGTGTGGCACAAAGGTAGGTGTGGAGAACAGGAAGAGAAGGAGAATTACAAGTTGAAGGGATAGCAGATGACATAAAGCATCATAAATCAAGGTCATATGTTGTAAGTTAACTGTGCATTCTTGGAGGGCAGGAGCAGGTCTCTTTCATCCTCATGGCCCCATTGCCCAGCTGAGTACAGGGCACCTAGCAGGTGCTCATCCATTTATTCTTTCAGTCAATAAATATTTACTGAGAATCCCCTATATGTCAGGCACGTTCTATGGACTGAAATACAGCATCGAACAGAGCTCACAAATTTCTTGCCTTCATGGAGTTTGCAGTCAAATGAGAGCAGATGTTCAAACTACAAAAAAATATAAGCTAATTTCATGGGGTAATGTGTTAATAAGCAAATAAAGTAAGTATTTGGTAGGCTAAACTGAACTTACGGAGTTAAGGTAGAAGGGAATGTAGAACTGTTATCTGAAGGAGACAAAAAAAGGCTTAAAATAGTCACTAGTCTGTATGTTTTAAGACATCAAAAAAAAGGGAGTAAGTGGTTGAACTCCTCTGAGCTGTTGTTTCATTACCTGTAAAATGAGGATAAAATCAACTTCATAAGATTTTTAAGGATGAAAGAGATACTATATGTGAGATTATTTTCTAAAGTACAGAAACAAATATTAGCTGTTGTTATGACTAGTACTGTATCCATCTTTTACTCTTAAAACATGTCACTTTATAGATTTGTAAGAGCCACATACACACACACACACACATACACACACACTTTTTTCAGAGGAATATTCTCTCATTTCACAAACAAATTAACTTCTCTCTCATAATTGATCCATTTGAGAAATTTTTTAAAAGAGAGAGAAAAAATCTGAGCACATATTTCTGCAAAGGAATGTAACCAGCAGTCAAACAAAACTTTGTTAAGGAAGTTATTTCAGTAAAATCAACCCATCCCATTCACGCAGCTCGATTATCTGAAGGATGAAACTCAATGTCACATAACCGACAAGACCTTGAGAGCTTCGGACTTGAGGAAAATATTCAATTGTCATGCAGCTCTAGTCACATCTGTTTTCTTATGAGGCTCCATAAAACAAAGAGATAAATAGCATTCACAAATGACAGATGGTTTTATGTTTTATTATCTGTTAAAAATTTATATATATATTTTTTAAGAGAGAAAAGGATGTACTAAAAGTCAAAACTTTGGCTTTATAGACACTTAACAGCATCTGTCTAGAAAAGAAGAGAAAGTTGAGTCAAAATTTGAGGTTTGCAAAACAATGTTTTGCTCCATGTGGTGCATTTAATAGGTAAATCACTGCATTCATACTCAAAATGCAGCAACCTCCGTTGCCAACATAACTTCTCCTACTTTATAACTGAAGTTTCTTGGGAGAAGTTTCTTGGGAATACGTTCTGGGTACAATTTAGCTGTGTGAAGACTTGCTAATAATGGACCGCTCTTAATCTGGGGCCCTTAATTGTACTTAAAGTGTTTTTATTATGAGAAGTGATTAAGTACAGAGCACTTACTACATTCACAACACAGTAATCATTTGAATTCAAGTCGCTAAAACTGAAATTTATATGTTGAAGGATGGCACAGACCTGATCATCAAGTTTACAACTCGAAATGCCATACATATTTGCCATGGTACACACTTAGTAATTCAACAAATTATTGCCTTCTCCTTTATTTTCCAGGCTCAGCTCAAACATGAAGAGGAAATTTGACCTGCATTTAATGACCAGCTCTGTTAACAATTTTGTCATGGTACCTGCATCCTAGTTCGACCCAAATGTAATACTTGACCAGCACCAGATGCCGCAGCCTTAGTTTCATTAGCATGAAAAGGCATGCGTGGCAGTTGTTAACAGAGACTGCTTAAATAACTATATTTATGTAGTTTTTCTAAAAAAAAAAAATCTGTGTCTTACTCCGGAGAAGATTTGAAGCAGAGCTCATATAAATCATATCAACTGAAAAATTCAACATATGTGAAAAGTACTCCATTCCCTGATACGGTCAATATGGAATAATTTATGTTTGTCAACAGCATTTGCTAAAAAAAAATTACAATTAGATGTCATTGTTAGATTCTCTTTTTACTTGTTTCTTGTGTGATTTCCCCTTTTGATCTCATAAGAGCTTACGAGCCTAATTTAACATTGAATTATACCTAAAGAACTTTTATATACATCTGTCAGAACTGTCCATGGATAATAGAAGAGAGTTAACAATAAGCTCACTACTATCAACACCACCACTATCCCACCCCTTTCCAAGAACTTGGAAACAAGTTTGCATTCTGGGAGAGAGAGTATATAATAAATATAAAATGGATTGGAGAAGAGATGGCCAAAAGAACTTGACTGTAACCTAGTTTAAGTATTATATCTAAATGGGAAAAAAGAGAGTCAAATAGCAGTCAGGTCAGTCACTGAAGCCTAAGATAAAAAGAGGCACAGATGTAGATATCTGTCTATTATAGGATTTTAAAACTAACCTCCTCTCATGCTTTCTATTTCTCAAAGAACATGACTAGACGGAGAGGTCATGAGTAGGTATACAGTAAAAAACAATTCACTTGCGCTTTATTCACTGTAAAATAACGCACTGGTATTCTGCTGTTGCATATTAGTCTTCTGTGAGTTTTGTTAGCATGAATTAGAATCACTGAACTTGACCTGCTCTAGGCCAGTGAAGTTTCTGAGTCAGTCAGGAAGGGGACAGACAAAGACCTCACCACTTTTGCAGGCTCTTGGGAAAGAGTCAATTGTTTTTCTCTTGGTGAAAATCTAACTCCACTCCTTAATTTTTTTATTCAAACTTCTATAATGATAGAAAGAAGTAAAAGTCTCAGAAAAGAAATTTCCTACACTTTATACTTATTAATCCCAGATTATTTTCAGTAAAATTGACTGTTTTTACAAAGTAAGGTTCCTGAAATTTTAGGACAGGCCACCTAGCAGAGAGGGTTGTTGAAATAACAACTAGAGTCTAGTCACTAGACCTAGAGTTCTCCAGCATGGCACGGTGACTATGCATCAGGGGAGAAATGGCATTTTATATTTCTCTAAAATCAATCCACATCTCCCCCAAAAGTCTGCCTTTCCTACACGGTGTGCAACTGTGAAGACAATAATAGCGACAACAGTGATCATGATAGCTAAATATGTGGGTCTGTGATACGTGCCAGTCACCTAGCTTCAAATATATTTCATATACATTTAACAAATACATGTATTTATACTCATCTAGACTTAGCAATAATCCTATGATATAGGTATTATAATCTCTCCCATTTTGTAAGTAAGGAAGTTAAAATTTTGATTGCTTCAGTATTATACAACTAATAAATGATGAGGCTGGAATTTTAGCCCAATTCTTTCCAAATCCATAAACCATGCACTTGACCACTAACCTATGTATTGCTACCAACAAGTGCATCTAAACTGTTCTCAAGCTTATTGATAATTCTTCTTATTAGAAGATTCTTACCACAATTTTTGTAACCATTCTGTAAATACTATTACATATAATAGCATTACATAAATAGTATGAATACTATATTTCTGTTTACTTATCTTGAAATTTGCTCCTTCAGAAACCTCCCCTACTTTTAAAGTTTTGGAAATATTAACTGCATATACCTTCACATGAGAATAATATTTACTCTTATCCTCTTTTTTGTCCAGACTGAATGCTTCACCTGTTTAGTTTCACTATAGGTAGCCTCTTCTGAACTATCCCTGGCTCTTTGCTGGCTTTCTTAGTCTGTTCTAACAAATACATTAGTGACAACAGCAAAAAGCACTGAGCACTGCATATGCAGACACATCTGATTTTGAACAATGTTTTTTTCTAATATACAAACAAATGTGAAACTGAGGAAACTTGCAGGGGGATGGATGCTTTCCTGAAGGTCATCAGTGTAGAAGGGGGATTCATTTTGTTTTGTAGACCACCACAGGATAGAACAATAACTGTTAGAAAGAGAGATATTTCTGCTCAAAATCAGGAAATTATTTGTGATGTGGAGAGTCCAACAGATTTGGCTCCAAGGAACTGAGTGCTGGAAGCCCTCTTTGTACAAATCTTAAAATCACGATGCTACACTGTCTTCAAGGCCTGTTCAACTCCAATATTCCCTATTTCTTTTTGATGACACACAGCTTCTTCCAAGTTTAAAACCCCAATGGTTGATGCCTTTAAATATTTTTAGAATAACTGTTACATCTTATTGAATAAACTTAGCCTGGAGAAAAACAATTCTTCTTGAACTATTAACTGCCCACAGCTTAAATAATAGGGCTAACTTCAGTAATGCAAAACAGTTATTCTTCTGGGGTCTATATTGAGTAGCCTTGTGGAAAAGAACCATGTTTTCTTTCATCCAACCTGTCATTTACTGATTGGATTATTGTTCTATTGCTTTATACGAGCTAATGTTAGTATCTGGGGATAAAAAGAATTTTGAAAAACACGATCCTTCTCTTAAGGACCTCAGGAAATTTGATAAGGAATATATATAAACAACTATACTAAATGTGACAAATGCAATAATAAAGGTCTGCGTAAAATTCTACAAGAGCCCAGAAGATGGAACAATGTCTTTATATCTATTTAACATGGGGCTATCTTGTATATAAGAAAATTGATTAAAAGGAAAACTAAGAATTCCCTGGCTGTCCACTGGTTAGGACTTGGCCCTTTCACTGCCGTGGCCCAGGTTCAATCCCTGGTTGGGGAATTAAGATCCCACAAGCCTGGCAGTGTGATAGAAAAAAAGAAAAAAAAAAAGGAAAATTCAGCCAATTTTGTTATTGCTGTCCTTTTTTTACATCCTGCCTCCTCTTCCCACTTTTCAACATCTATTTCTTTTATTATAGGTCTTGACTTCACTATTTAATTTTATATTGCCCCATATAATAATAATCACATTATAAGGAAGATATTTACAGGTTTTTAAATTTCTTCTTTCCCATTCAAGCAATTTCCCTCTCCCTTTTTTAAATTCTTAATTCAGAAATATTGCCAATATCCTTTTATAATATAGATATATAAGCTCTCTACTCCTGGGAATTGAATTTCTGTTCTTAACTGTATTGTTGTCATGTATGACAATAACAGTGACCCTCTGATAAGATGGCACAAGCTTTGACTTGAAATTATTTTGAATTTCTACACTTTAATGAGGTTTTCTCTCCACATTTTTGTTGATTAGGTCTTTTGGTCGCTCTTCTTTACCTTTCTCACATGGGTGGAAGATGAGTAATCAAGGTTTGGGGTATAATCTACAACCAAGGGGCAGGAACTAACTGGCCCTTGACCACATAACCAACATGCTCTAATGAGCAAAGCTGACCAAATTCAAGAGCGGCTCAGAACACATTTTATCGTAATAAGTATTTCCAGCTTCAGACCAAATAACAAAGTTATCTGAGACTCTCGGGTTAATGTCATGTTTATCAAACACGCCTGATCGGAAGAATCACCAAATGGCATTCAATTGATAGACCTCTCCCTTAAAAGTCAGATTAAGTAGATCAGGGGTGGGATCTGAAAATATTTTATTTTAACAAAAATCTAAAATTATCCTAACAACCAGGAAAATTTAAGACAGCTTTAACCTACCACCATAAGTCATTGTCATCTACTACACACTTACTAACTTACAGACTTCATGATATAACTCACTAATGATTTAATCCAATCCATGCCTCCTCCTGACAGCAAATACTCAGTGTACTAAAGACATTCCAAAATAAATGATGTGTACCTTTCTATATGTTCTGTTTTAAGAAAAATGGTTATTGAAGAACATAAACAAGAGAGTTATTTACACCAGTATATACAAATCTGAGGAAAGGAATGGAAACATTATACAAAAAAAGAAAAGAAATAACAATTATGCATTAGCCATAAACTTTAAACCCAGCACTGATTGGATATACTCAGAGAATTTTACACTCCTTCTCTGACCCACACTCACAGTTTGTTGTTTGTAGCTACAGCAATTCAGACCTTGTAGCTGCTGAGCACATAAACATTAAAACAAACTTTTCCATCACTTTCCATGTATCTAGAATGCCTCATTCTCAAATCAGGATTCCTCCATTTCTTGCCAAATCAAAACATTCCCAGGATTGCAGTCCTTTTATTTTTGGAGACCTTGCACCATATTACATCAAACATATTAAGACGATGCCTCAACCACATTAAATATAATTTTTCTATAAATATTTTTTTAAATTTTTATAATCTGCCTTTTGATATTATTTGGCCACAAAAAACGAATTTAAGTCACAGCTGGCTATTATCTCTCAGCAGTTACCATGCACATTTTAGGATTCTTCAAAAGGGGAAGATGTATCACCTGCAAATTGTTTTCAAATGTAAGAACTTTCATAAATAATAAAATTAACAATTAATAAATGGCAGATATTTTATTGAGTATTAATCTCAATTTTGTAATTTCTTCTTCTATTTAGAATCAAATGAAGGTTTTTTGTTTGTTTGTTTTTTAGATAACAAACAATTAACTGATCTCTAAAAAGCTTGGAGGCCCTGTATGCTATCCCTATAATGCTTGATGGCCCTGCCCCATCTAAGACTATGAAATAAATCAATTCATCTAATGTTCCTCTTTCACTGTCCCATGCCCATTCCAGAAGTTCTGCACCTTTGGGGTAAACCAAATAATGCTCCTGGGGTGATCAGATTTGATCATCTAAGAACAGATTTGAGAGAGGATTTTGAGAGCATCATTTATGTCCAGAAATGTTTAACAAACTTTTATAGTTTTGTTTGGGGGTTTGTTGCTCTTTTCTGAACCTTACAAAATTATTCTAGATAGTTAGGCCTCCCTGCTGTTCCCATCTGTCAAAATGTGTCAGTTCCGTTGCAGAGGAACTACACTTGGAAGGTGAAAAGGGCAAGCCAGTATGAATATAATCAGAGTCATTGAAATTAACTTGCTAACTTACCTTCTCAAGTGATAGATAAATGTATTTGTGAACCTGTTAGGACTCTGGTCCTTTGTGCTTATGTGCACAATTAACTTTTAAAACAAAACATCGAATACTTAAACACATATCTAAGAGCAACAATTCTTTGTCAGTATGAACTAAGAATTATCATCTTGGAGGACTAGGAATGAACTGACTCTCAAATCCTGAGTTGGATAAAGAATTTTATTTTTCTCATTATTAGTTTGATAATAACAGTTAGATCTAGAAGTAACATAGCACATCAGCAAAAGCCTCCTTTCACAGTATTTGTGTCAGAGCTAGCAGCATAAATGCTGAAAATCTTACAGGCAATCCTGCTCTGCTAAGATCTGCAGATTTAACTGGTTAGGTAGCTCAGATAAGCTTTGAATAAGCATCTGAATTTCTGGATGCTTATGGAAAATGAACCAAATTCCTCTCCTTTTGAGATTCACTTATGTCTGATTCTAATGCATTCATGTAGGAATAACAGAAGGTCTTGCTTTACATACCTAAGCTTACCATTAATATTAAACAATGAATTTAATATTGTCAGCCATGTGGTACTTCATTCATTCCAGTGAGCAGGAATCTTTTGTGTTTATTTTATTTCCAGCCAGTAAAATGCTATGCTATTTGCTTTCTTCAAACAACTGCTGTCTTTCTCTGGGGAATTGAGGCATTTCATGGAAAAGTGCAATCACGATTCCAAAAGACTAAATGATATACAAACCATAAAACTGTACATGGAGTCAGGATGTGGTAATGTAGCAGCAGAGGAGGCTGCTGGTGACAGGCTTTGTTTTCCTGCTCTAGTTAAAAATCCAGTTACTGCTTCCATTTGTTTATATGTTGGATTCCTGTTAACATTGATTATATGCTGTTACTTTCCTTTTCCAAATTAAAGTTGCAAGTTGAAAAGCTGCACACCACTACGAACGTTTACTTCCTCATAATTTATTTGTTTTCTATCAGAATAAATTGTCACTTACCTGGTGAGCGTATGTGGTTCATGAGTCCAAAGGACACGTTTCTAGAGAAGATGTTTTCTGAGTCTCTAGAAAAATTTACAGACCTGTCGTCTTCTTTTTAAAAAATCAAAAAATATGGGGCTTCCTGGGTGGCGCAGTGGTTGAGAGTCCGCCTGCCGATGCAGGGAACGCGGGTTCGTGCCCGGTCCGGGAAGATCCCACGTGCCGCGGGGCTGCTGAGCCTGCACGTCAGGAGCCTGTGCTCCGCAACGGGAGAGGCCACAACAGTGATGAGGCCCGCGTACGGCAAAAAAAAAAAAAAAAAAAAAAAAGGCTGCTCCGACAGGTAAGCTGACCAACAGTAAGTAATAGTTTAAAACACACTTTAAAACCAGATTTTTTTTAACTCTAAATATGTTTGCCACTAAAAAAAAAGAACCAAAAACAAAATGAATAATACGTTTTTACCTTCTACTGTCTTCCAGGCACTTTTGCTTCTACCCACACTCCTTCATTTCATCCTCACAACTTTTTGCAGGAAGCAGTGTTAGAGAATCGATGACCGAAACCGCTCGACTTGGCCAGGCACGATAATAACCGCTTGCATGAGTGGTCTCACAACAGGAGGCCTCAATAAGGAACACGGTGCTGCCACGGAAAACTAACCGGAGAATTCAGGAGGAACCAAAAGGAGGGAGCCGACCGCCCAGAAACCCTCACATCAGAGCCCATCTTGGCTGAGAGACGCACGAATGCGTCACCAGGAAGGGCCCTGAGTCAGAATGATTGGCCAGACTCCACCTGGAAATTAACGCCATTTGCATAAAACCTGAGACTGCGAGCCCTGCGGCAGAGCACTCTTGGGCCCTGGAAGGGGTCCCCCCTCTCCGGTAAAAGTAGATGCCTCCTCTTTATTTTATTGGTGAGGAAACCCAGGTACACCATAACCTTGGGTAACCTGCCCAAGGTCACACAGGTGTTAAACAACTGACCTAGGATTTGAATCTGATCTCTATCATTTAGAAGACACTGCTCGGGCTTCCCTGGTGGCGCAGTGGTTGAGAGTCCGCTTGCCGATGCAGGGGACATGGGTTCGTGCCCCAGTCCGGGAGGATCCCACATGTGGCTGGGCCCGTGAACCATGGCCGCTGAGCCTGTGCGTCCGGAGCCTGTGCGTCCGGAGCCTGTGCTCCGCAACGGGAGAGGCCACAAGAGTGAGAGACCCGTGTACCGCAAAAAAAAAAAAAAAAAAGCCATAAGATATGCCAAGTGAAACATCATTATTTTCATTGACCTTCAGTAGTAATAATAAATGTATTTAATTTATTATGTATTTATTAAATGCATTTATTGAATTAATTATTTAATGTTATTAAATAGACTAATAATCATAATTGTTACCTTAACTGAATTATTGGAATAATTTTAAACAAATTAATATTAATAATAACTTAATGACAGAAAATATAAAGGAAATTCATGAGACCTCCTCTCTTTTTTCTTAATTCTTGCTCAAAATTTTATCTTCGGAAGTCCAGAAGTTGTTATCCCGTTTGAAGTTTCGAGACCTTTTTCACATGAGTAATCTTCACTTCCAACCAACTTGGGCCTATATAGGTCAACAGCTTCAGCTTGATTCTCAACTCATTACCATCCCCTACAATTTTGCCTCTGCAACCTAAACTCTAAAAACCCTCTCTATCCAGGATGCTCTACCTCCCAGCTCCCTCCCACCCTTTCTTTGTTCACACTTCTCTGTGAACTTCCTCAGAGCCCTGACCTCTCTGTCCTCCTCCGAGTGTCTACTTTCTGGTTTCTCTCTCCCCTGTCCAACCTCAGTCCTCACTGTTCATGGCTGATCATGTATGTTCTTACTTCCAAAACACTCCTTTGCTCACACCCATAAACTTCTGCTGTGTCTTCCGGCAGAACGCCAAACTCAAATTAGTGGTATTATCTGTGCAGCGAAATGAGTGCCTCTGAGGAAATCATACCACGTGTTACATTCATAATATCTCCCCTTAGTAAAGCCTGAAACACCAGCTACTAACACTTTTACTTGACTGACTCCCCCATCTTCATCTCATTTCCTCCAGGTACAGCAAATGGTTCCCACTAAGATTCTTGCATCATGCCTGCCCCCCAGTCTCCCTGAAGTCTTACTCCATGAGCCAGCAGCCTAAAAATAGGATGGATGGATAGATAGATAGAGAGATGATAGGTAGATAGATACGACACGCTTGATTCTCAGTTCCCTTCAGAGTACAATACACTCTTTCTCTTCTTTGCTACTTAACCTTTAAGAGTAACTATACTCTTAAAGGTACTGTCTTCATTCCTCATTTTCAAGTCAATTCTCAACCCACTTAAAGCTGCTTTCTGTCTCCACTGCAACCCTACTCCAGGATATCTTCAATGACTTCCTTTGTTGCCAAATCAGTGGATACTTTTTAATATCATTGCTTAATTGGCACTGCCGATTATTCCCTCCTTGAAAAAACTGTCTTTCTGTGATTTCTAAGATTTTGAGTAACCTCTTATTTTTCTCCCTTGTTTTTAATCGAGTTTCTCCTCTGTTCACTACAGAAACATTTGTGTTTCTCAGAGTCCTGTCATCAGCTCGCTGGTGTACTGATTTTAAATGCTTTCCCTGATTGACCTCATTCATTCTGGTGGTTTCAACTAATGCCAATGGCTCCCGATCTCACACACACACACACACACACACACATCCATAGATATCCCTGGCCAGCCCAGCTGTCTTCCCCAAGCTTCAGAATCACATATTTAACTGGCTGCTGGAGATCTCTACCTACATATCTTACGTAGATATAAACTCAACACTTTTAAAACTGAATTTATTTTTTTATCCCCAAATCAGTGCTCCATCCATTAAGACCCCTAAATCAGAAACCCCAAACTCATCCTTGACTCTTTCCACTGTACGCTTCTAATCAAAAATAAAGTTTTGCTAATTTTACTCAATAAAATTTTTCTCCTCCACTGCTCTAGGCTAGGAACACATACTGACTCAGTGGGATTGCTAAGAGTCTCCAATCCAACACTGTCTCCAAACGGTCCATCATTTGAAAATACCCCATGCAAAAATACCCAGGTCACTTCCCTGCCTAAATCCTTGGTGGTTTCCATGGCCTTCAAAGAATCAAGGCTTGCTCTCTGCAACTTTTCCAACCTCATCTCCCAAGATTTACTGAACTCAAGGGCAGACCCAGGTTTGGTGGGACCTAAGGCACCTATAATTTGGGGGAAGAACCTTCTTTAAGAAACAAGAAACAAAATTAGACACAAAAGTAAACGTTTCTTTTGAGTAAAAAAAGAAATCACAACAAATGTTGAAACCTGAAAATACAGGTCCCTCTTCTGTAGATCTTCAGGCAATTAAGCAGAAATGTTTACACAGAAATGATTCTACATTGCAACCTGGCCTGCTCTTCCCACCGAAAACCTCCACAACCCCCAGAAATCATCAGGGACTGTAGTGAGAGAACCTAAAGACTGAGCTTCACTAGCTTTCTAGTAAATTCTGTTCTACTTGCACTTTAAGTTCCAACAAACTAAACTATGTTCCAAACTCACTCCAGGCAGCTTGTGGCCTCTTTGCCTTTGCTTACGCATTAAAGTCACTTGTCTATTCCATGCCCCGCCCCACCTTGCCCTGCCTTCCCCTCTCAGCCTCCATCCATCAATCTTGCCTACATAATTCCTAATTGTTGTTCAACAACCACCTCGAGTGTTGCCTGGCTCACCCACACCGGGAGACTCCCCTTCTCACAGCTCTCTTAATGCCAAGGGCAGCTCTCCCCTAACGTTTGGGGTCTGGAGCAAGAGTACAAATGGAAGCCCACTTGTTGTCTACCCAAATATCTAAAAGTTATAAATCAAGCTGACAAACTATTAAATAAAATAGATTCTGTACTCCCGCCGTGAGAAATATATCTTCTAGATGTCTGGGCTCAAAGTTAGAATTCTTGACCTCCTTGTAGTTCGGAGCCAGGACTTGTCACACCGGGAGAGCTTTCTCAACCCCAGGATCACATCGACTTCTCTTCTTAACAAACTCTCTCCCCAGACTTCCTTCCACTCAGCAATAGCTTCACATGTGCACATGTCGACAACCCGGCCCTGTCCTAGCTCCAGCTATTACCCTACAAACAGCTATCCCGGGACCACCCTTTGGGGTTAGGTGTGTGCACATCAGGGGCACAGTTCAGGGGGTGAACTCAAGAAAGGGGAGAGCACAGAGAATTCCAGATCCAGTACATGGTCTAGAAGGGGAGGCAAACTCTGGTGATTACATTCCCTTGATTCTCCAAACTCTCCACCCCATGGGAAGGGACAAGCCAAAGGAGAATGCAGAGTGAGCCTTTCTGAAGCACACAGGCCAGAGCAGGAGCCCCTCTTGCCTGGGTCTAAGGGGGATACTGTTTATATGAATGATAGGTACCTCTCCCCATTAGACTGTGAGCTCTTTATGAGCAAAGACTGTTTTTTAAACCATTGTTGCCAGTGAACTCTAAATGCCTAAAAATAAACAAAATGAGTAAATGAATAGATAAAGGAAGAAAGAAAAGAAGAAAAGCATAAATCTGGGGCTGGAGGGCCTATAAAATTATCCCCATCAGACTCCCTACTGATCTCTAGATTCTGTTCACAGAGAAGGAGCCTTTCCATCAGGATGCAAGCCTTCTTTAAGTGCAGTTCCCTGGGATGCCAATTAAAACGACAGCGATTTGAAATATCTAGGTGGCGTCCAGCAATATGCCTTTTTACAAGTTCACCCATGATTCCGATGTATCCTGACCAGGGGTTTAAAAGCACAAATACTATTCGAGGTAACACCGAGAATCGTCTTCAAAATGAAATGTAATCATCTCTCAGTCAATAAATACTGTTGCCTGGGAGCAGATTCTTCCCTGATTCAGTAGTGAGAGAGTCTGCCTGATGTAGAGTTGGAAGGGGCAAGGGGAGGGGAGGATGAAAAAGATAAAAGCAGGAGATAATAAAACTACACCACTTTTTAAGAAATGAAAGCACAGTACCTAACACATTAACTGGTACCAGGTAACTGCTCAAAATGTTGTAGGTTAAAAGAGGAAAATAACTTTCAAAAGGCTCTCAGCTCTATTCACAGTTG